>NW_006783561.1:1137545-1178427 GCF_000442215.2 Lipotes vexillifer
TCTTTCCCTCTATTTGTTTGGAGTCAAGATTCTTATTCTATTCAATAGGTTATCATCTAGTGTCCGAGATCTGGTTAGTGGGAACCCCTTCAAGTTAACCTATGTCATTTTTGACATGTCCCCATCATTTTTTGAACCGTTTCTTACTTTCTGGTACAGGATATTTTGGGTTCATTTTGGGTCTTTTCTGTGTTCCGGTACTGGATTCCATTTTCCTAGGGAGAATCTGGTTCCTTTGGTGAGGAACTGTTAACGTATACACCTACTTTTTTTGTCCAATCTACATACAGCTTCATTAACAAAGACCAGATGTTGGGCAATAATCAGCCTCCTTATCTTCATTTATATCTAAGGATAAAGCAAAAAAATATCAAAATGCCAGCAATTCATGGCCACTGACATACCTATTCAGAATACTATGCAAAGAAGTGGATGGCAAGTAAAAGATACTGTTTTTTAACCTAAAAGTATGCTTGCTTGAGGAGAAAGATATTCACATGAGTTTTTGAAAATGTGTCACATTTCTTTGTGTCTCTGAAAATGTAAGTAAAAATCATTTTGTTGATTTCAGATGGTTAGTTCAGGAGTCACAATTCAGTGTTAACATTCAGTATCTAGCATCTTTAATACCCTAAACCTATTTTTAATTATTTTTATTGAGGTAATATTTATACACAATAAAATAAATCCATTTTAGAGTACAGATTAATGGATTTTGGTAATTGTATACAGTTGATAACTGCCAGCACAGTCAAGGTACAGGACAGTTTCCTCACCTTAAAACGTTTTCTCATGCCCCTTTGTAGTCAATCCCTTTATTGGACCTACAGACCCAAGCAATCACTGTAGTTTTCTTTCAAGAATTTTCTATAATAGGAATTATAGATATGTAGTCTTTCGGTTTTGACTTCTTTTACTTAGCATAATTTTAAAATATTCATTTCTGATTTTGTATATGATGTTTTGTTCCTTTTTGTTGCTGAGTAGGTCTCTGTAGCATGGATATGCCACTATTTGTTTATCCATTCATTTTTTTAATAGACTTTGAATTGTTTTCAGATGTTGACTGTTAGGCTTATTCACATAGTCTTTGGGCATATATTTTCATTTCTCTGGGATAAATACCTAGAATTGGAATTACTAGGTAGTATTGTAATTGCATATTTAACCCTATGAAATACTATCATGCGTTTTACCAAAGTGACTGAAACATTTTGCATTTCTATCAGCAGTGTATTGGGAGTTCCAACGTTCCACATTTTGACATTTGATATTGTTGGTCTTTTAAACTTTAGCCATTCTGGTTGGTCTGTAGTAGTATCTCATTGTGATTTTAATTTTCATTTCCCTGATGACTAGTGATGTTGAGCATCTTTCTCTATACCTACCCATGTGAAACATTGTATAAATCTTTAGCTGTTTTAAAAAAACTTATATTCTGTCTAAAACCCTTTGTCAGTTTTTTCTCTTAAAATTCATGGGTTTTTGTCCTGTTTAAGAAATCTTTGCATAATCCAATATCAAACACAGGAAAATTTCATATTTTCTTCTAGAAGTTAAGTAATGTTAACTCTTACATTTTGATTTATGATCCATTTCTAGTTAATTTTTGTGTACGGTGTGTGAGTTAAGTGTTTAGGCTTATTATATTCTGTAAGATAATCCAGTTCTAGCATCATTTGTTGAAAAGAGCTCCTCTCCCCCTCCGAATTGAATTACTTTGGCATCTTTAAGTCAGTTGATCATATACATGTAGGTGTATTTCTGAACTCTGTCCTGTGCCATTAAACTGTATGTCTGTCCTTACATCAATACCACAGTGTCTTGATTGCTATATCTTTATATCTTGAAATCAAGTAGTATGAATCCCCTAACTTTGCTTTCTTTTTCAAACTTGCTTTGCTAATCTAGATCCTTGATCTTTTATATAAATTTTAAAATTAGCTTATTCTTTAAAAACAAAAAAGCCCTTTAGAATTTTGATTAGGATTGCACTGAATCTGTAGATCAGTTTGGAGAGAACTGTCACATTAACAGTATTGAGCCTTCCAGTTTATGATCATGGTTTATTTCCTCTTTATTCACATCATCTCTAATTTCTCTTAGCTTTGTAGTGTCATTTCCCTTCAGCCTGAAGAATTTTCTTCAGCATTTCTAGTAGTACAGAGAGATAGTACTTTAAGTTGTTGAGAAAAGTTGTAAACTTATTTGGAAACATCTTTTGGATGTTTGTTTCTTTGTCATTCCCCAAAAAGTAGTAAAGATAAAAGAATATATTATAGGGATTATGTAGTTTGAGATAACCAAAAGCTTAATAAAGAATTGGAGGTCTTTTCTGGTTGAAGAATATCTCAGCCCATTCAGTATATCTTGTTTTCTGCTTTGGGTGATGAGTCATTAGACCACAAAGTGTTGACGGCTCGCTGCAGCTCCCTTTTCCTCTACCTCTCCCTACCACTCTCACAGCTCCCTTAGAAGGATGTTGGAAAATTGACATAAACTGGTGAGGCTACCGGAGAACATAGCAACTGGAGACAGACGGCCTACACTTTCCCCTGAAAGCCGTATACAGAATTAAGTTTTAAGTTTTACACGCACATGTGCACACATTCTTCATTTTGCCAGCGCTAGCAGTTAGAAAATAAACATTCTTTTCATGACAGTAAAAATGTAAAATAATATGTGGGAACTATATGAATAAACAACAGAATTTTGAGATTCATTAAATTTTAAGATAAATGTAAAGCAGTTCCTAAAAGAGAAGACTGAATATTTTTAAGGGTGTTACTTCTTCCTGAATTACTTTCTAAATATAATCCTATTCAGATCAAAACACGTCTTCTTTGGAGAGCTGGTGGTGGTGGGAACAGAATTGACTGAGTGATTTTAAATGCAGTCTGAAAGAATAAAGCTAGAATAACCAGGACATTTTGGAAAATATAAATAACAAGTGGGGTTTGCCTTCCCAAATACAAAGACTTTTTATAAATATGTAATAATTTTTAAAGTATGATACCGAGATGCTTTTTTTTAGTTCCCTATTAAGGAGAGAGCATTTAAAAACATAATGACTACTCCCTACCCCAGAGGTACAGAATAAAAAGCTCTGGGGGTATGTTCTAGGCATGTATGCTTTTAAGAAGCCCGCAGTAGATTCTGATATGACAGAATCACCTCTGGCTATGAACCAACCAGTCTAGATAGACCAATTCCTGAATTGTGAAGGAAGCAACTCGTAGGTGATATAAATTCCAGTTCTGATCTCAAGCTTTATTCCTATTTAGTTCCGGGCCAAGAACTTGTTTAATAAATAGGGATAATAAATGCAAAGAACAGTGGCTTTTTATTTACAGAAGAGTATGTCACATCATTTTGTTGTTTTTTGCCACACCATACATAATGATTCTTTTTAGAATTCATGTATGAGGGAGGGGAAATGACATGAATTGTTTTAACTTCCTATCTCCTGACTATTGTATTAGCTTTTTTAGCTCTGTGTCATAGGAACTTTTTTGTTCTTGTTGACTAATTTTGGTGTACTTAAGTACAGTGAGGGAGGATGAGCTGCATTTTGTTTATGCACCATTGCTATAAATTTTTAACTTGGTGGCCAGATGCACTTGAAAAGAGTATATGATTTTGTGGTATATTTTTCATCTTTGGTTATTATTTGGTTAGGATTATTTTAATCAAAACAACTGTTTAACTGGTGAAATTATTTTAAAATAATTATTTAAACTCGGGGAATAATTATCTTAAGGGCATACAGTAAATGGAGAATCATTTGTTCAAAAAAAAAAATCTAGTAAATCTCAGTAAGAACAAGAGTCAGTGACATTTGAGCCATGACCCACTCCCACCCACTTCCCTGAGCTCAGTTTGAGGGACGCTCTACTCTGAACAGGAGGGGCAGACTGTGGGCCTCTTTTATACACTCTAGATTCTTGTTGCAGAAGCCTTCATGCAGGCAGCGAGGTCAAAAGGCCTGTAGGGGCCCCCTTCCCTCACTCAGCCTTTACTGTGAGTGGAAGTCTACTCTAGGCACAGCAGGCTGAGAATAGTAGGCCCCAGTTGCTGGGTCAGGCCTCATTCATAATGCAGAAGTTCCATCCAGGAGGGGCAAGTCATCCGGCACCCCCACTCATAGAGCACAGATGTCACTCTGAGAGAATTGGGTCACTGTCGCAGCCCCCAGTTCCTGTGCAGAGTGGCACAAAGGTTCTTCCTAAGGGAGAGGCAGGCCTTAAAAACAGATAACTCTGTAGCTCTCCCAAGGAGACTGACTTTATTTGGAGCAGAGCTTGCGAAAAGATGTTGAAAATAATGAAGATCTTTGTGGTGAACAGTTAAAAGGAGGCTGGTAGCTCCATGATACTAATAGCAACAAGTGAAACAGACAAGTTAGTTTAAAAGAGAGAACCAGGAAAAAGAGGAAGTGCCCTCCTGGGGTTGGAGCAAGCCTCAAATTCTGGCAACACCCTGCCCGTGCAATGAGGCTCCACTTTTACTGGATCACACTGAATGCAATTTATGCCCCAGGGTGTGGCAAAAACAGTAGAACAGTTAGTAGAGACTAAGAGCTGGGTTTTTGACACTGCTATAGGCAGATCAACCAGAAGCTTATCAAGGAGAGACCCAAGAAAAAAAACTGCCAAAGAGCTAAATTCATAATTATTCCTGGTGGACAGAGAGACTCTGCATGCTCAAGATAGCATCCTCTGAGAAGTACAATCAGAGGCTGCACACTGCTGGGGAACTAGAGATAAAGAAGGACATTTTCTAATGAGAAGAGGGTCAGTCTATAACAATGTATTGTCTTCTAACAACAGAGCCCCAAAATACATGAAGCAAAATGCTACAGAATTGAAGGGGGGAATAGACAATTCAACAATAATAGTTGGACACATCAATAGCCCACTTCCAGTAATGGATAGAGCATCTAGGCAGAAGATCAACAAAGATGGAAGACTTGAACAACACGGTGAATCAACTAAACTTAGCAGACATCTATAGAACACTCCACCCAAAAAGGAGCAAAATATTCATTCTTCTCAAGTGCATGAAACACTTTCCAGGAGAGACCATATGCTGGGACATAAAAAAAATAAATTTTAAAGAATTGCAATTATACAAAGTATGTTTTCCAATCACAGTGGAATGAAATTAGAAATCAGTTACAGAGGAAATGTGAGGAATTCACAAATATGTGGAAATCAAACAAAGCATTTCTAAATAACCAATAGATCAAATAAGAAATCACAAAGGAAATTAGAAAATAGTTTGAGATGGATAAAAACAAAACCAAAACATACCAAAACTTAGGAGATATAGCTAGCAATGCTTAAAAGGTAATTTATAGCTACAAATGCCTACATTAAATGAAAAGGATCTCAAATCAATACCCTAACTATCCACCTTGGGTCTAGAAAAAGAAGAGCAAACTAAATCATAAATAAGCAGAAATAAGGACATGAGTAGAGCAGAAATAAATGAAATAGTAAAATAAAGAATATCATCAGGGCTTCCCTGGTGGCGCAGTGGTTGAGAGTCCGCCTGCCGATGCAGGGGACGCAGGTTCGTGCCCTGGTCCGGGAGGATCCCACATGCTGCGGAGCGGCTGGGCCCGTGAGCCGTGGCCTCTGAGCCTGCGCGTCTGGAGCCTGTGCTCTGCAACGGGAGAGGCCACAGCAGTGAGAGGCCCGTGTACCGCAAAAAAAAAAACAAAAAGAATATCATCAAACCAAAAGTTGGTTCTATGAAAAGATCAATAAAATTGATAAATCTTTAGTGCTGAACAAGATAAAAAGAAGATTCAAATTACTAAATTACAAGCAATATAGGAGAGACCACTACTAACCTTACGACAATAAAAAGGATTATAAGGGGAATACTGTTGATAATATGTATGCCAAAATATTCGATAATTTAGATGAAATCGGTGTAAATGTCTAGAAAGACACAAACTACTGAAACTGACTTGAGGAGAAATAGAAAATCTGATTAGACATATGTTGTAGGTTGAATTGTGTCCCCCAAAAAAGATAATGTTGAAGTTCTAACCCCTGGTATCTGTGAACATGACCTTACTTGGAAATGGGGTCTTTGCAGGTGTAATGAAGTCAAGATGGAGTTATACCGGATTCAGGTGGGCCCTAAATCCAATAACTGGTATCCTTATAAGGAGAGAGAGTTGGAAACACAGACACACACAACAGAGAAGAAGGGCATGTAAAGATGGAGGAAAAAATTGGAGTTATGCTGTCACAAGCCAGGAAACACCAAGGACTGCTGGAAACCAGCAGAAGCTAGGAAGAGGCAAGGAAGGACTCTTTCCTAGAGCCTTCAGAAGGAGCCTAGACTACTAGACTCCAGAGCTTTGAGAGAGTACAGTTTGTGATAATATAGTAGCCCTAGGAAATTAATACAACCTAGAACAAGTAGAGATTGAATTAGTTATTTTAAAACGTTCAAAAAAGAAAAGCCTATGGCTAGATGTCTTCACTGGTGATTTCTACCAGATATTTTAAAAAGAATTAATACCAATTCTTCACAAACTTGTCTAAGATAAAGAAGGAAGATTTCCTCATTCTGTGAAACCAGTATTATTTGAAAATCAAAACCAGGCAAAGACACACAAAAACAGAACTACAGACCAATATCACTAGTCCGTAAAACTACACACCAGTATCACCACCAAAAATCCTTAACACAATATTAGCATACCAAATCCAGCAACATATAAAAGCTGTTATACACCATTATTAAGTGAGATTTATCTCAGGAATGCAAGGTTGGTTCAACACCCCAAAATCAATTAATGTAATACAATGTATTAATAGAATAAGTGGCAGGAATCACATGATCATCTCAATAGATGCCTCCCCAAAAAGCACTTGGCCAAATCCAGCACCTTTTCATCATGAAAATGCCCAACAAACTAGAATAGCAGGGAACTTCCTCTACCTGACCTACGAAACTACACAGCTAACATCGTACTTAATAATAAAAGACTGAACAGTTTCTCCCTAAAATCAGGAACAGGACAAGGACGTCTACTCTCATCATTTCGCTGTTCGGCGTTTTACAAGAGTTTCTATCTTTGGAAGTTAAGCAATAAAAAGAAACCAAAGTTATCCACATTGTAAAAGAAATAGTAAAAGTATCTGTATTTGCAGATGACATGACACTGTATATAGAAAATCCTAAGAAATCTACAAAACACTATTAGATTAATAAGCAAGTTCAGTAGAGCAGCAGAATACAGCATTTTAAAAAAACAGTTGTATTTCTGTACATTAGCAATGAACAATCTAAACAAGAAATTAAGAAAATTCCATTTACAATAGCTTTAAAAAATAAAATATTAGGAATAAATGTAACAAAAAGTGGAAGACTCGTATACTGTAAATGACAAAACACTGTTGAAAGAAATTAAAGAAGATCTAAATTAATGGAAAGACATCCCGTGTTCATGGATTGGAAGTCTCAATGTTATGAAAACGTCATTTTCTCCCAGATGATCTGTGCATTCCCTGTCAAGACCCTAGCCAGTTTCTTTGCAGAAATTGACAAGTTGATCCTAAAATTCATATGAAAATTCAGGAGACCCTGGATAGCCAAAACAATCTTATAAAAGAATACATTGGCAGGACTCACACTTCCCAATTTCAAAACTTAACTACAAAACTATAATGATCAACATAGTGTGTTACTGGCATAAGGACAGATGTATTGAGATCAGTGGTATAGAACTGAGATCCAGAAGTAAAATTTATGGCCAGTGATTTTTCACAAAGGAAGTTGGACCCCTTCTTATACCATACAGAAAAGTTTAGTTGAAATGGATTATAGATCCAAAAGTAAGTCCTAAAACGAAAAAATTTTTAGAAAACATTGGAGTAAATCTTCACGACCATGGGTTAACCACTAGTTTTTTAGACACAATACCAAAAGCACAAATAACAAAGAAAAAATAGACAAATTGGAATTCATTAAAATTAAAACCTTTTTTGTACTTCTAAACAGTAGCATCAGTGAAGTGTTAAGAAAGCTTATGGACAGGAGAAAATATTTGCAAATTATATGTCTGGTAATGGACTTGTATCCAGAATATATCAAGAATTCTTACAGCTCAACAATAAAAAGATAAATAGCCCAATTAAAAACTGGGCAAGGGCTTCCCTGGTGGCACAGTGGTTGAGAGTCCTCCTGCCGATGCAGGGGACACGGGTCCGTGCCCCGGTCCGAGAAGATCCCACATGCCGCAGAGCGGCTAAGCCCGTGAGCCATGGCCGGCTGAGCCTGCGCGTCTGGAGCCTGTGCTCCGCAACGGGAGAGGCCACAACAGTAAGAGGCCTGCGTACCGCAAAAAAAAAAAAACTGGGTAAACTGTATGAGTATACATTTCTCTGCAGGAGATATTTGGCCAATAGCACACAAAAAGATGCTTAACATCAGTAGTCATTAGGGAAATGCAAATCTAAATCATGAGATACCACTTTTCGTATATTAGGATGGTGTAATCAAAAAAATAACAAACGTTCATGAGTATGTAGAGAAGTTGGAACCCTCATTGCTGTTGGGAATATAAAGTGGTGCAGCTACTTTGGAACATAGTTTGACACTTCCTCAAAACGGTAACATAGTTACCATATGATCCAGAAATTCCACTCCTAAGTATATATCCAAGAGAAATGAAAATATATATCCACAGAAAAACTTGTACACACATATTAAAAGCAGCGTTATTCATATCACAGTAGACAAAAAGTAGGAACAACCCAAAAAAGTTCATCAACTGATGAATGGATAAAATGTTGTATATCCTTAGAATGGAATGTTATTTGGCAGTAAAAAGGAAGTAAATACTGATATATGTTACAACTTGGATGAACCTTGCAAATATTATTCTAGGAAAAAGAACTCAGTCACCAAAAAACCAAGTGTTGTATAATTCCATTTATGTGAAATTTCCGGAATTAGTTAAGTCTTATAGAGACAGAAAATAATACAGTGGTTGACCAAGGTTGGGAGAGTGAGGAGTGACTGTTATTGGGTGCAGGGTTCCCTTTTGGGATACAGAAATGTTCTAAAGTTAGATTATGGTTCCACACTTATGTGAATATACTAAAAAAGCATTGACTTGACTTTAAATGGGTGAATTCTATGGTGTGTGTATTATATCTCAGTAAAACTGTTTAAAAACAAAATGAATAGATGTGACTGTAATTATTAGGAACCAACTAAAAGTAAGCTGTATATTTCAGAGTACAAATTGATAAATTGGTGTTTGGTTCAATAAAGAATATGTAGCAAGCCTTATTGAATGCTAGGTTAGTGGCCCTGTGTTGATTTAGGTTAGAAAGTAGCCTGAATGCTACATTAAACATAGTTTAAGTATAGATATCCTGTTTCAAAGTCTGACTACACTGACTGAATGTAGGGCTAAGGACTTAAGTATAGTTGTGCCATGTAATGTCTGATTTTTGAAAATCAGTAAACAGTGAAGTGGCATTAAAGTATAATGTGAGGATTTTATTAAACTCTCTAATACCTGTTCCTGATACATTTTAAATGTTAAATCTGTATCAAAATTAGATTTTTTTTGTGATTCATTTTAAAAAGTTACTTTCTTAATAATTTCTTTAATCCATAGAAGAGAATGTTGGCAAATACAACTATAATAGAGGTTTGTGTAATGATTCATAACATTTAAAATATTTTGTTTAAAAAATTTTAAACTAATTATGTGGCAGACTTAATGTGTCTTACATGGAAATGTTAAGGGATCACTGTTTTAATTTGTGTGAGAGTTCTTCATAGTGAACTATTTACAATATATAATTGATGCTGAATGTGTCTTTGCAAAATACATATTTTGGTTGCACTGTTGACACAGTCCGGTGATGGGGAAATCATAGAAAACCAATTGCAGATATCATTGGGTGTATTTAAAATTTTTGAGGAAATCATTTGTGGATTGTAACATGCCTTCGGTATCTTGTTTACTTCCTTTTCATTGTGCCAAGGTATGTCCCATTTTCTTATTTAGAGCACTTTTAAGTTTTTCATGGTATAAGTAAATGCATGTGTTGATACATTGCAATGAAGAAAATTATATGCACTTGAACTCTTAAAAGATGTACTTTTTCTTCATACTCTTATATTCTACCATCATAGTTTCCTGTTTGTTTATTAGCTTCAAGGGTGGAAGTAAGTGTAAAGCTTTGTCAGCCTAGTCCAGTGCTCCTGCAGTCTGAGAGCATATTCTGGGAGTCGTCTAGTGCAGCATTTTGAAACTTTGTGATTAGGACACACGTTTTTATATTGCAAACATATATATATATAAAAGTATTTTATATATATATAAAATACTGATATTTTTACCCTTAAGATACTGAACTATTTAACTCTTATAATGCAGTGCATTCTATTTTTCAGTTTTTTTCTTCTAGTGCTAGTTTTGACCTATTAATTTCACAACCCACTAAAGATTCGAAAGTTACCATTTATAAAATAGTACTCTAGGGACAGAATTAGGAATTCAGGTACGTTATTTTTGAGTTTTCCCTCCTAATGGCCCTTTTAAAATGTTTGTTTTGTGTCTAGAGAAAATACTGGGTAAACTGTATGAGTATACATTTCTCTGCAGGAGATATTTGGCCAATAGCACACAAAAAGATGCTTAACATCAGTAGTCATTAGGGAAATGCAAATCTAAATCATGAGATACCACTTTTCGTATATTAGGATGGTGTAATCAAAAAAATAACAAACGTTCATGAGTATGTAGAGAAGTTGGAACCCTCATTGCTGTTGGGAATATAAAGTGGTGCAGCTACTTTGGAACATAGTTTGACACTTCCTCAAAACGGTAACATAGTTACCATATGATCCAGAAATTCCACTCCTAAGTATATATCCAAGAGAAATGAAAATATATATCCACAGAAAAACTTGTACACACATATTAAAAGCAGCGTTATTCATATCACAGTAGACAAAAAGTAGGAACAACCCAAAAAAGTTCATCAACTGATGAATGGATAAAATGTTGTATATCCTTAGAATGGAATGTTATTTGGCAGTAAAAAGGAAGTAAATACTGATATATGTTACAACTTGGATGAACCTTGCAAATATTATTCTAGGAAAAAGAACTCAGTCACCAAAAAACCAAGTGTTGTATAATTCCATTTATGTGAAATTTCCGGAATTAGTTAAGTCTTATAGAGACAGAAAATAATACAGTGGTTGACCAAGGTTGGGAGAGTGAGGAGTGACTGTTATTGGGTGCAGGGTTCCCTTTTGGGATACAGAAATGTTCTAAAGTTAGATTATGGTTCCACACTTATGTGAATATACTAAAAAAGCATTGACTTGACTTTAAATGGGTGAATTCTATGGTGTGTGTATTATATCTCAGTAAAACTGTTTAAAAACAAAATGAATAGATGTGACTGTAATTATTAGGAACCAACTAAAAGTAAGCTGTATATTTCAGAGTACAAATTGATAAATTGGTGTTTGGTTCAATAAAGAATATGTAGCAAGCCTTATTGAATGCTAGGTTAGTGGCCCTGTGTTGATTTAGGTTAGAAAGTAGCCTGAATGCTACATTAAACATAGTTTAAGTATAGATATCCTGTTTCAAAGTCTGACTACACTGACTGAATGTAGGGCTAAGGACTTAAGTATAGTTGTGCCATGTAATGTCTGATTTTTGAAAATCAGTAAACAGTGAAGTGGCATTAAAGTATAATGTGAGGATTTTATTAAACTCTCTAATACCTGTTCCTGATACATTTTAAATGTTAAATCTGTATCAAAATTAGATTTTTTTTGTGATTCATTTTAAAAAGTTACTTTCTTAATAATTTCTTTAATCCATAGAAGAGAATGTTGGCAAATACAACTATAATAGAGGTTTGTGTAATGATTCATAACATTTAAAATATTTTGTTTAAAAAATTTTAAACTAATTATGTGGCAGACTTAATGTGTCTTACATGGAAATGTTAAGGGATCACTGTTTTAATTTGTGTGAGAGTTCTTCATAGTGAACTATTTACAATATATAATTGATGCTGAATGTGTCTTTGCAAAATACATATTTTGGTTGCACTGTTGACACAGTCCGGTGATGGGGAAATCATAGAAAACCAATTGCAGATATCATTGGGTGTATTTAAAATTTTTGAGGAAATCATTTGTGGATTGTAACATGCCTTCGGTATCTTGTTTACTTCCTTTTCATTGTGCCAAGGTATGTCCCATTTTCTTATTTAGAGCACTTTTAAGTTTTTCATGGTATAAGTAAATGCATGTGTTGATACATTGCAATGAAGAAAATTATATGCACTTGAACTCTTAAAAGATGTACTTTTTCTTCATACTCTTATATTCTACCATCATAGTTTCCTGTTTGTTTATTAGCTTCAAGGGTGGAAGTAAGTGTAAAGCTTTGTCAGCCTAGTCCAGTGCTCCTGCAGTCTGAGAGCATATTCTGGGAGTCGTCTAGTGCAGCATTTTGAAACTTTGTGATTAGGACACACGTTTTTATATTGCAAACATATATATATATAAAAGTATTTTATATATATATAAAATACTGATATTTTTACCCTTAAGATACTGAACTATTTAACTCTTATAATGCAGTGCATTCTATTTTTCAGTTTTTTTCTTCTAGTGCTAGTTTTGACCTATTAATTTCACAACCCACTAAAGATTCGAAAGTTACCATTTATAAAATAGTACTCTAGGGACAGAATTAGGAATTCAGGTACGTTATTTTTGAGTTTTCCCTCCTAATGGCCCTTTTAAAATGTTTGTTTTGTGTCTAGAGAAAATATACTAGGAGGGCAAACATGATTCTCAAATGAGATTTGGTGTTTAAGATATCTTTTTATCTGAGTTGGGTTGTCTATAAACTGTTGCTGTAGTGTAATAAGAACCAATGTATTTGAATGCTCAAAGAAATTTTCCCTTTAGTAATTATAGTTCAGTTAGAGTTAACCTATAAATTTAAACAAAACTCATAATCAAAAAACATGGATAAAAACACCCAAGGCATATTTTTCTATTCATTTTGCTTTTGTACTTTTGTGGAGATAAATATTATCCTGAAGTTTTAAAATATTTTAATTGTATTAAAATGATTTGTCTTATCTGTTACTAACATCTGTCTTTGATTTTGGATCTGTGCTTTTGATATTGAATGGGGAAAAATTTTTGTGCAAATATTTCACCAAATATTTTTGCAGGGACACTTAGTCGGTCTGGATGAACCAGCTTCGGGAGCTGGGCAAGAAGCTCTGCTTAAACGAGAGCAAGCAAAAATCATTCGATTCGAGAGACAAGCAGAAGAGTTCCTCAATGCAGTCTTTTGTAGAAAAGGTTGGTTCCAGTGAAGAATGACATTTAGCATCTGCTTGTCTTATCTTAGTCTCCTTAATTTCAATGTCATTTTTAAAAAGAATTACCTTTAAAAACATTTTTCTTTATTGATAGTATATTTTATAATTCTCTATATTCCTTTGGTCAAGTTAAATTTGGAATAAGGTGAGGCAACCCCTCTCCCTCCTTTTTGCTCTGCAGTAATGGTGCCATGTAAGATTTAGTTAAATAATTCTTAAAATTGTTATGAAAGTGTGAAAATTGTAAGGTCTCAGTAGTTCTTTATTTTGTTAGACAAATTTTCTTACATAAATAGTCACTGTTGGGAGTTCCCTGTTGGCCTAGTGGTTAGGAATCCAGGCTTCCACTGCCATGGCCCAGGTTCATTCCCTGATCAGGGAACTGAGATCCTGCAAGCCACACAGAGCAGCCAAAAAAAAAAAAAAGTCACTGTTTTAGCCACTGATAATCATAAAGCAAACTGTAAAATTTTAGTAATTCCTCACTGAAATTTCATTTGGAGAAAAAAAATATAAAAATCTGAAAGTTAGATTTGCAAACTTTTTTTCTCCTTGATACAGCCTTGTTTTACTAAAAAAAATTAAAATTATTAAAATTAGAGAAATTCTTTCTAAATGAATTTGTATTCCTTAGTTATGCCATCCCTCTAGTTCCAAGATGGAGGTTACTGTGATAGACTCTAAAGAAGTTTTTTACAAACTTCTGATAATGCTGAATATCCTTATTTCATCTTCAGCAGACTCAGTGATTCCACTTTCTTTAATATTTCTTCACATGTTCTAGTTTACACCTCATTCATTTGGAAATTCCCTTCTTCTTTCCGAAGTTTGAGGGGTGATTTTTGCCTGTACACTAGTTAAACTAAAGTCTGATAATGCAGGTTCTAATGGGTTGGTTACACTTGGAGACCAGCTGAGCTTTAGGTTAATGTGATCAATATTTTCAAAAGGGAGTATGAGGTGAAGTGACGTATGAAATTAAGGAATGCATAAGATTTTTGTTTCAAGAGGCACTTTTTCATCTTCTTCCATCAGATCCCCAGGTAAAATTAAATCTTTTAGTACTTCTCACTTCTCTTTTAATATCCTCTAGTACAGTCTCACCTAAAGCTCCCAGCCAAGGCTTCCATGCTCACAATACCATTTCCATAAAGTACCCTGATTCCAAAATTATGTTCAAAATGTTAGTTTTATGAACTTTTGATTATTTTATTAAAGTAACTCACATTTAACGTATAAATGATTGATAGATCAGTTCTTTCAGTTTATTTACTAAATAAAATATTTTTCCAGCTTCTCTGCTACTCTCCTTTAGGATGTTTACTGAGGCATGGGTCTAATGCTGCAGGAAAATGCATTATCTGAAAAGAGGAACTCCTTTTCCTAATTTGCATGGAGGAACCACTTGTCATCCACTCTTTGCTTAGGGGGAGTTAATGAGGTTAATCACAAGCAAATAGATGAAGAGAATTCTAACCTGCTTCTCTACTAGTCCCATCCCTTTGTCATGTAGGTATAACTTAGGTTAAAATTCTTGTAAATTTTCTTATTTAGAAATTTAATTTGGGGCACATACCCTTTTGGAGAGGAATTCTTACCTTGGAATCAGTCTTGAGAGATGAGAATCCTCTGAAATTGTATGTAAAGTTAAGTTTGTATATTTGTCTGTCTACTGGCATATGATGCTCAGAAAAAGAACTATTGCTTTGCAGTTGGAAGTGTCCCCTTTATGTATTAATATTGTTATTTTTAGATATTTTATTAATCCTCTTGGAAATGTCTCAAAGATGGGCATTAGTAGTCTTCAAATTAATACCAAAAATGTTAAGTATCCAGAGATATAACAGGCAGTTTAATCTGAGGAGAATATTTTGTTTTTAATAAATAATTCAGGTATTTGGATTTAGTCCTTTGTTTCCAAGTATTGCGAATTGTATGTTTTAAATAATGGAGTATGAACAGGTAATATATAGCTAGGTAGAAACATTAGATGCAAATAAAAGTAGGCTTTTGTGGTATGGACTCTATAATTCCAGTTTAAGAACAATAAACCTTCTACAGCTGTCATAATCATTTCTTTTCAGCTTGCTTTGTCAGTTGTCTCAGAAAATTTGACACTTTCCTAAAAGTTAGGTTTGCATTTTAAAAACATAACAGGTGGCTATGATGTAGCATTCACATGTTTTTCTGTAGTTTTAACTTTGACCTAATTTGTTGTTTTTATTTGTCTCAATTGTGCATGTTCCCCTAAGCATGGCTAGGTTTATAGATATTGTGTTTTAAGTAAATGAAAGAATGAAATGTGTTCAGGAAACTTTCAGAAGACGTAGAAATTGAGATGGCAGAGATGACATCATTTCGTAAACATGAATTGTTTCTTGATTATGTTAGTTATTCAATAAAGAGGCAAAATATGCTGCAGGCATTTAAAGCTCAAAGGTAGCAATTTATGGTCTTTATCCTAAAATCTTTGACTCTTTACAAGTCTCTTTAATATTTATTAATCTAGTTAAACACAGAGACATCTCATAAATTACTTCATTTTGCTTCCTATTTGGAAGCTTTCTTTATTATATATTATCCAACTTTTCAGAGGATACAAAGATACAATAACATTAAAACATTAAATTATATAAGTCATTCAGAGCATTGTATGCTGTGCAAGAAAAAAATGGATCTTAAATAAAAAGAAATATTGATAAGAAAACCCAGTGGGTAGAGAGATTGAAAAAAAACACAGTATGACTAAAAATGTTTATTAAAACATTTAAGGAACCATTGTCAGTGATTGTAGTAACTTCTGAACCTTACCTAGTTGAATACCTTTATCCTTAAACCATCTGGCATGCTCATAGTCTCTATAGAGAGGAAACTTAAGGTTAAAAATACTTCTTAATAGAACAGAAATGTTATTATTGGTAGAGCAAACCTTATTAAACTCCAGAGAATTAAATAAATATTCTGACTTTATGACTGTCTTCTGATCCTGAATATTGTCCTTCAGAAAAAAAATTGTTCTTGGGAGTCCTGTGTGAGTTTAATGTGTTTGTTTTTTGTGGTGATTTTAGATATTAATAGCTATTAGTCGGTTTTGCTGACTAAATCAAAGTTCCTTACAGCTCCAAAATATTATAGGTAAAGTAATTGACCTTCTATGGTTAATCTTTAAAAGAGCAAGGAAACTCAGGTTTTCTGAGACCCATCTTCTAAAGCCTAGGAAGTGTGGGAAGGAAGTATAAAGCTCACGGGTGGAACATTTTAATCAAGGGTCTGCCACTAACCATTTGTACAAATTTGAAGAGGCCACTTACTCTTTAGATCACATTTATCTCATTTATTGTTTTTTTTAAGAACTATTTGTTGATTGATTTGATTGATCCATTTATTACTCAACTAATATGAATATACTTTACACCAAGATTAGGTGCTGAGTATACAGGGGTAAACAAACATAATCTCTGCTTTTCTCAAAAAGCGTTTAGTCTCCCTGATAGTGTGTTAATGAGAGAGATGTGATGGTAATATATTTACACAAAACATTTTCCATCTTATTTTACTTTCAAGGACCCTTCCAGTGCTGAAAGTTTTATGAGTTAATGAATTCATATGGTCTTTATTTTAAAATTAACATTGATTAGAAATTGATAACTTAGATGTTTATTTTATTGCTTCCCTATCTATTGTGTTCAATGGTTGGTAGAGTGTAAAGAACTTATAAAAAGTACATGGTCTTAGGCTTTTGAGATTTGGCATTTAAACTCAGCGCAGAGGATCTAAAAGTGTGGTCCCCTGACCAGCAGTATCTAGAAACTTGTTAGAAATGCCAGTTCCTGAGCTCACTCTAGAACTGCTAAATCAGTAACTCTGGAGGTAGGACCCAGCAATCTGTTTTTACAGGCCCTCAAAGTGATTTTGATGATTATTAAATTGTGACAACTATTGCCCTAGCCGATCATGAATCTTAATATTATCTCCTTTATAATCTTGATATGCCTTCAGTCTTTTAGCAGAAAATAAATTTAAGCCTCATGAACTGAGCATTCCATTCTTCAATTATATAGGAGGCTATGGTTGAGGAAAGATCTAGGGGAAACCAGATGTAATCTATAGATGGTAAACAGGGGAGTAATTATTTCATTTAAAAAGGGTTTTGGGATTTCTGTATCAGGTAAGTGATTCTTGCCCATAAGATATACTATTGGTTATCCCTTTATTTGACTTCATAATCGGGGGTGGGGGTGGTGTTTAGAAATAATTTTATTAAAATTTTATTTTTAAAAATCTGCAAGTTTTATAAGCCTGGAGATTAAAAATATAACTCTAAGAGGGAATACTATTTTTAGGATATTGCATTTTAAGAAAAAAAATAAAATGAAATTTTGTTTGCTTGAAAGCTGTCTCTTTTTAGTACATTGTCCCACTTTAAAAGTAAATAAATCTTTGTTTACAGACAGTCCCTGGGTCTCCGACCCCAATATTCCCCTAGTGGCCCGTGAGATCATGCAGCGAATGATCCAACAATTTGCTGCTGAATATACCTCAAAAAATAGCTCTACTCAGGACCCCAGCCAGCCCAATAGCACAAAGAACCAAAGCCTGCTGAAAGCATCTCCAGTCACCACCTCTCCCACGGCTGCAACTACTCAGAACCCTGTGCTCAGCAAACTTCTCATGGCTGACCAAGACTCACCTCTGGACCTTACTGTCAGAAAGTCTCAGTCAGAACCTAGCGAACAAGGTATGGTTTGATGTCAAGATCTCCTCTGTCCAATTAGAATACTTTTAATTTGGGGAGAAAAAAAAGTATTGGCAAGTAGGGCACCAGAAGCAATAATAGGATAAACTAATGTGATTTTTAAATAATTCCTGACTCTGCAGTGATAGAGAAGAAGTATAAATTGGCTCCTTTACCCATCAGTAGTTCATAGTCATGATTGATGTACCACCCAGAAAGTTAGGTGGTTACAGCTGTTATTTGATATTTGTAGAAGTAGTTCACACTTTCCCGAGCATTGTCATATCCATTGTTTTTAAAACCCCTTTGAAAAATCAACTTTCCCCCCTTTCCATCACTGTTTAGGATTAGCACCTGTCTGAGAAATAAATGCATCTTGTCAGATAGAAGTTATATTCTGCAGATGAGATCATGAGGCAAAAATATGTGTTATTTGCATTAAAAAAAAAGAAACTCATGAGGTTAGAAATATTGAGAAGACAGTAGACACACTCCAGGTTGTTATCTGTATTCAGTATTTTATAAATACACATACATACATATACTGTATTATAAACTAATTAGAGTATTTTCAAAAGGTAATCTCTTGGTGAGGATCCTAATTAAGTGAAGAGGTTAAGAGGGTGTCAATTTTGCATAGCAGATATTTCTTGAGTTACTCTCTTAAGTAAATTAAATATCCGTGTTGCTTTGTGATCTCATTTTACCTTTAATTTCACAAAGATGAAGTGAGCATTTCAACTCTGCCACTGTTTGAACCACTACAAATTGTAAATTGGTGATATCTATACTGAGATTTTACTGCCACAGAAATCTCATAAAAGTGTGGATTTATTGGCGAGAAATACATTTTTAGTTTGCAAAGTAAATAAGTTTAATTCTTCTAAGAACCTCTTTGAAAGAACTTTATTTTCCTTATTTTAAGTTGTTTATGAAGGAATGACACTTAATGGACTGGCTTTAGTTGCTTATCAAAGGATATTTTTCTGAATAGCTTTCCTTTGCCTTCTTTCTCTTTGCGTGTAGTGAGCAGCAATCAAAATCTCTTAAGTTTTGAGAGATTTCCTAGCAGGAGGCCTCCTAGACCTCCTAGTTGTACCTTTGGTTACCGTGTTTGTAAAGTTGTTCTTTTCTATTTTATTGAGGATTGTTTTCTTTACCACAGATTGGTAACTTTCATTAAAAATCTGTTTGCTCTAAATATTGCATTACAAGCTTCAGGTTTACAATAGAATGACAGCATAGAGGTTGTATCTAAAGTATTAATAATGGAGATTAACATACAAAAATACAAATTGGTCTAACTTCTTAAGGTTAGTGTTATGCTTGAGAGGTATGTTGTGTTGACGGCATGCTCTTACCAAGAGAAATTTGAACTAGATGATAGGATTATAGTATATAAACCTTAAATGAAACAAAATTTTTAAAAGTATATCTCCTAATGAATTTTAATGTGTTTTCAACTTAAATCACAGTATTTTCAGGGGTAGATTTAAAATATGTTGCCTATAATATGATTAGACAGACTGAAAATAGTACTGTCTTTGGTTGGAAATATTTTAAGCAGTGCATTTGCTTGTTAGGTATCTAATTGGGTTAGATGGCTAATGGGATACTTGGTTCTATAAGATTACGTTTTTAGAAATATTAGTGACTCTAAAGGACAACACTTACTGTGTATGAGTTGTGGGCTTTTTTTGGTTTATAAACTCAGTTGCATATTTATTTCTAACTGCCTGAAATAGGGAGTTACAGTGTCCTCAGATACAAGTCCCAAGGGTTCTAAATTGGGGTGATTTTTAACATAACTAGATAGCAGGCATCTCTGCTGGCCAACTGAAAATCAGAGGCATTGAGTATTATCTTTCTTCTCTGTTAATTTTGGACAGAATGGCAGCTTTTTAAAAGTTATTCAGACTGAGTTTTCTTTTCTAGACATGTCTTTGGGGGAGAATAAAGTCTTCTAATTTTATGTTCTAATAACATGAATTTGTGATTTGGTCTAGCATCAGTAAAAGAAAAAAATGGTTATCCCCCGAGGCTCCCATCAGTATCAAGACTGTTTCATTCTTCTTTCTTTCCTTAAACTTTGCTCATCAGTTTATAATAACTTATTCATCAAAAAACCTTGCCTTTATTAAATATCAGCAAGTAAATTTTGAATCTCTGCTGATTTTTCCCAAAAGATTGGCTCCAAATACAAAAATTTTGCAGATGTGTCTGAAGAGTGATTAGGATACATGCAAATTATAAACAGTTAACAACTGGTTCATCTTACATATTATTTTGTACAGTTATATATGTTTACTATAACCATATAAACTTGTTTTTAAAATGACTTTTGTATGTAAATTTTTCCAAATCTAACTTTTATATACTCCTGGTGTTTCAGGTAGACTTAGCTCTTGAGAAATTTGGTTTTATAATTCATATGACATTGTGGCATTAAACTCATATACTTTGATCAAGGTAAATTTAGAAAATGATGTCTCATAGTTCCATTGCAGAACCTCATACTGTGTAAACTGCTATTTCTAATATCTCACTATATCTTAACATCTTTAGTGTTAATGCTTTACCTTTTGCCCTATTAGTGAAATATTTAACCCTTGGATATATGAGATATAACAAACTTTGCTAAATTTATGTCACTTTGGGAATGGCTAGTTTTATCTTGTTTAGTTGACTAAGCCTACTGCTTTGACATTTTTAGCCTATTCAGTTCATATTTGCTCCCAGTTTTTAATATCCTCAGGTGTTTCTTTGTATCTCTACAGACGGTGTACTTGATCTATCCACTAAGAAAAGTCCATGTGCTGGCAGCACTTCCCTGAGCCATTCTCCAGGTTGCTCCAGTACTCAAGGGAACGGGTAAGGGAAAATATTTGTGGCCTTCCACAGTTTTATAGGGGACAGTTTATCAAAGATTGATGCCAGTCTCCCCTGTATGTTTTAAAACTTGATCATTTAGAATAACACTGTTATAGATGAGCCTTTAGTAAAATTACTTTTAGTCTATCAATCAAGTAAAAGCACAATCTGAAATCTAGAATTGGCAAATATAGATCAGTTTTGCCAGTTCAGTACAAATAGTAAATAATCAGGAATATGGCAAGAATGTCTTTGGACTTTTTGTTGTTGAGTGTTTGGGAGTGTGAAACCCAACCTAAATAATTCCAGAGTTCACATGTGAAGGCAGTATTTTGTGTGCTGAGGTTGTTGAATGAAAATTGGGCTCCAATATTTAACTTGGTATCTCTGATGGAGTATGGGGGCTGTTCGTTTTTTTCTGGTTTAGTTTGGTTTGGTTTGGTTTGGTTTGGTTTGGTTTGGTTTGTTGATTTGAACTGCAGTTTTAATTCTGTGTGGCAGTTCAGAAAATAATTGTGTGTATTTTTTGTTTTAATTAGATAAGACCGGTTGTAGATGTTAGATAACCATCTTAGGCTGCCAAGACATTATTACATGCTCAGTTTTGATAGCGATTAGCAGACTAAAGTGAATTTTCTGACCACCTAGTTTTGTGATGTAAGAATTGTCTAATTCTCCCTCTGTGTGTACCTAGTAGCTATTTTAAATGGTCAGGTATTAATGAAGATGCTTAGATGCCATATTGGGAAGGCATTTCCATAAAACTGTGTTGTGACCAAAAATAAGCTTCATCTAGATATGAAACATAACTTTGGTAAGTTAGTTAATGTTAAGGTTTATTTAACTTTTAGAATATCAACATGGGGAAGATGTTTAGGTACCAAAGGAGTAAGCAGATGCTAAATGGACTAACCTTTTTCAACTTATTCTTAATTACCTTCAAATTGAAGGATTCCTTTACTGACTTCTGAAATGCTCCCTTTATTTTCTCTAAAATTTCATCATCTACCTTTTTCTCTCCTTTATTCAGTCTAAAATTAACATATTAATTTAATCCATTTTGCATAGATTACTAACCATTTTTTCTTAAGCCCTTTTTTTCACTGTAGTTCATATTAAATATAGATCTAAGTCATCATGGTCCCAAATCATTTGGTTCCGTTTATATGTCAAAAAACTTGAGTTATGTAATTAAGGACACATGTAAGAGAAGCCTAAGTGCTGTTTGCATAAATGCATCCCTTGCTTAAGATTCACTTTAAACTTCGCCACCAGGTCTATGTATTATATTGCTGAAATTGCTGTGTTTGTCCCTCTGAATGGAAAGTAAATGTTTTTATTGTGGTAGTGTTTTCTGGAAGACAAAAGCACCGGCAGTACTGCCCATCTTTTAGCTGAATTGTTATATGTTATTTACTGGTAACATCAGAGTCCCTGTAGACTTTTGGAGAACATAGCTGGTTTACCGTTATTTCTGCAAAGTTCCACTTTTGTGCCTAGTTAATGTAATTATTCCCCTTAGGCATGCTTTACCAGTTGCCAGTTTTATCATTGATAATCTTTCTCTGTTGTAAAAATGAAAGCCTTATGAATTAACTTTGTGTAAGTAGTTGATTTTTCTAAACATTATTTGAAAGCTGTCCACTTAAAATTTTTAAATTAATGTTTGGTATTTTAAGAAAAAGCGTTTCTTTTAACTAAAGAAAAATGCTAAAAAATTGTTTACATACCTCTGACAATAATTACTTTGAGTAGACTTTAAGGAACAAAGTTTTGGGGGAAATAAAGGGTAGTTTCTTTAAAGCTTGGATTATTTCAAATGGAAAATCAGTGGTACTCATGTATCTGCAACTAATGGTGTTTTAAAATGAAGAAGTGGTAAGTTATAATTCGATGGGTATTTTGTTTTGTTTTGATTTGGGGTTTCCCCCCCGTGGGGCTGGTAGCCATGTTTTTTTCCCCCAAGCAAAATAAGAAATGTCATTTGGAATTGTTTGATTTTTTGATAAGAACATCAACTTGTTTGTGGGATAAATGAGCAGTTATCTATGGGTTCCACCAATGTAAATTGTTCCAGTTTTATAGCTGGTTGTCATGAATGTTGAATTATGTTGCATTAAAATAAATTATTTGGCTTACTCTTTTATTACTGTACTTGTTTAGTGGTAACGTCACGTTGGTAACACAATTCTTTGTAGATCTACGGAGACTTGATGATTACTTTGTAATTAATAATTAAGGTGCTATTTTCAGACAGTTGCGCGAAACTTTTTCTCCGAATATTTGTGAACCCAACCAGAGACCAGCTGACAGGTTTAATTTTTCTTTGCCCAAAAGCTCTTGGTTTTTTTTCTTTTTGTTTTTTTGGTTTTTGTTTTTGTTTTTGTGAACAAGTTTAAAACTAACTGCCGAGACCATTTTTTTTAAATTTTAGAGAAAATAAATAAATAACACAAAGTGATGTTACCCAAGCAAGGCCTTCTAATAAAGGAGTGGTCCCCTCACCCATCCCTCCCTACCTGTGCAAGTCCTGCTCACATCAGTTTCCTTCCATCCAATTAGGCGACCTGGGAGACCCAGCCAGTACCGCCCAGACGGACTTCGGAGTGGTGATGGGGTACCTCCAAGAAGCTTACAGGATGGAACCAGGGAAGGTTTTGGACACTCCACATCACTCAAAGTTCCACTGGCTCGATCCCTGCAGATTAGTGAAGAACTACTGAGCAGAAACCAATTGTCCACAGCTGCCAGCCTTGGACCATCTGGATTACAGAATCATGGACAACACTTAATATTATCCAGGGAAGCCTCTTGGGCAAAACCACATTATGAGTTCAACCTCAGCCGTATGAAGTTCAGGGGAAATGGTGCACTCAACAACATCAGTGACCTTCCTTTTCTTGCAGAAAACTCTGCCTTTCCAAAAATGGCACTTCAAGCAAAACAAGATGGGAAAAAGGATGTGAGCCATTCATCTCCTGTAGATTTAAAGATACCACAAGTTCGAGGAATGGATCTTTCTTGGGAAAATCGCACTGGTGATCAGTACAGCTATAGCTCTTTGGTAATGGGTTCACAAACGGAGAGCGCGCTTAGTAAAAAATTAAGGGCTATTCTTCCAAAACAAAATAGAAAAAGCATGTTAGATGCTGGACCCGATTCTTGGGGCTCAGATGCTGAGCAGTCTACCTCTGGACAGCCATATCCCACATCGGATCAAGAAGGAGATCCTGGCTCCAAGCAGCCTCGGAAGAAAAGAGGGCGTTACAGACAGTACAACAGTGAGATACTGGAGGAAGCAATCTCAGTGGTTATGAGTGGAAAAATGAGTGTTTCCAAAGCTCAGAGTATTTATGGGATTCCCCACAGTACACTGGAGTACAAAGTAAAGGAGAGGCTGGGCACTTTGAAAAACCCTCCAAAGAAAAAGATGAAGTTAATGAGGTCGGAGGGGCCAGATGTTTCTGTAAAGATTGAATTAGATCCCCAGGGAGAGGCAGCACAAAGTGCAAATGAATCAAAAAATGAGTAGGAATACTGTAGAGTGCCAATTACTGTACAAACTGGGTGAGCACTACTGCATTGTTCAGCTGTCGTTGCTTGCACCTAACTTCATTTACTGTGACACTTGTTTCTTTGCAGATTTTGCATTGACTTGTGTGTACAGGGGTGAAAGGTGCATCCTGAATGTTGCATATTTTAAAATTTTCGTGTGCAGTATGGCTCGGGATATTGTTTGGCCTTTTGCATGTTTCTCTACAAAAGAGAATTGAGTTACCTCACAGAGAACAGATACATGGAAGTGGACTCCTTGCCTGTAGAGCCTGCATGCTTTTCTTTTTTTTTTTCTTAAGTTATATTTGCCTTTATTTAAAAGAAAAGAAAAGAAAAAAAAGCCCCCTTTTAGAAACCACCTCTGTCATATTGGGAGCTTTATCATTGCAAATTGGAAAGCCATCTTATAAAATTATTCACATTTTTTTCTTCTGATATTCAATTAATTTAAGGGTTAAACTAAAGAAACTAAGAACAATGAACTTTTGAATTTAAGAAATTTGGCTATTCAATGATAAATAATTATTTAGGTCAATTAACATTTTATGATTTCCTTCTCACTATTAAGTTTACTTAACAAATTAGCAATCTATTTAGTGCTCACCCAGAGTGGGGAAGGAGGTGGAAAATGTGCACACACTACCTTCAAAAATGCTTCAATTACGTTGTAACACTACCTTTGCTGTTATTTCATTTGGGATTTTCTAAGGGTAGAATTTGGTCTCACCAACAAGTGAGGATATAGCCTTATCTCATGGAGGACGAGCTCCGTTCTTACTCAGGAGCAGTCAGGGTACATTACATAAAACAACAGAGGATGCCTCATTTTAGCAAATTAAGTTTCTTTGTATTCTTAAGTCCTTTTACAGATTTGATCATGCGCTAACTAACAACTAAATGTCAGTTGCAGCAACTATTTTAAAATATTTAAGATCTGTTTATTGGGGGATGGGAGAAATAGGGGGGAAATGTGTGTGAGTAATTATAATATTGCAAAAGTGGTATCTAGATTTTACAGCCTCAGTAATCTGCTCAAATATCCACATAAGTGAAGAATCCATGTTTGTGGTGAGAGAAAGAACACAACCCCAAGGTAACCTAAAATGATTTAGGTTGCATTTCAATTCTAACAATAATTCAATCAGAAGTCAAGCTGCTTAGCAATTCTTTTTTAACTAATTCAGATACTAGTACAAGGGGGCAGGGTTGTTTTTAGTTTTATTTGTTGCTTTGAACTCTTTCTTTCTTTTTTTTGGCATCCTACATAGTATCCCCTTCTTAACTTTTTCTGATATTTAGCTGATTTTTATGGTTGTTTAGCACACAGTTCAGGACCTTTCAGATTGTGTTTTGTATAAGCACTCCTTAAAGAACACCTAAGGTTTTTTTGAGATGGGCTTTTAAAATTACAGTGATACGGTTTGGAACGTTTATTTTCTACAACTTTTTTGCAAGAATAACAGGTAAATAAAGCCCATGAAATTTAATTTTGCATTGTGACCAAATTAAAATTACTCTTTGTGCAAAACAAAATCCACCCCACATACACCCTATATTCTAATCTGCTGAGAAAGTTGGTCAGCCCGTTCTAAATGCTTAACCAAAAACAAACAAAAATATCACTGGAGTTTTTGTGTAAAATAAAAGCAAAACTTGGAGCGTTAAACTGAGGTTGATGATTTCTGATGGATACTAACAGTTTGAGAAGTAGGTCCAGATATTCCCAAGGCATAAATTCTTGCCTGGAAACTTTGGAGCAGTTAATTAGGTTAAGGATAGTTTTCCCTCAGCAACCTGTGTGTTCAAAGGTTAGGCACACCATTGCTGTTATTAAAATACACACATTCTTGACATAGCCTGGGCTTGGGTTCCTCTTTTGGTTGGTTATTTTGTGTAGCAGTTTAATCAGTGGATGACTGAGCCTGTTTCCTCTTAGCTTTCTAGTCTTCTCAAAAGCATTTTGGGTTCAGAGCAGTGTATGACTCTGCAGTATTTTCTAGCCTAGCTGGAAGTTGCAATAAAAAATACTTAATGAAATGTATGGTTTTCATCTGCAGTTGAAGGAAGTTGTAGAAATTTTGCTGAAAGCAAAGGACTAAGCTTATGAAGGAACACCTCCTTTGTTCCACACTCGATTTGTCACACACAATTAATTGCAGCCATGGTACCTTTTTGTATGATGTTTGGGGGTATTTGGTAGCCCAAGATTGGTGCAAAAAGGTCCTTTGAGCAATTAATTTGTGCTTGTTTTTATCCCCTCAGAAAGGCATCTTTAAAGGCCCATTTAAAAATCTGGCCCTAAAAGTTCAACTTTTGTAGAGTTTTACTGTTCAGAGAGGTTTTAATCCTATGTGGTAGTCTCTAAAGTGATGTATGAGTTGAGTTATGTAAATTTTGTCATTGTAGTGTACATGGAGTGATCATTTTACTAACATAAATATTTTCTATGTGTGTTTCAGTGGATGACAATCGAGCAGCAGAAGAATGGTGTGCCTACCCTTTAATGCTGCAGTTTAAATAAGAGAACTTGTATTGTGTCATTTCAGATTGTAGGCTGAGAGTTGTAAATAGTGAAAATTTGAGTACTTCTATTATTTGTTTTGGTTAGAAAGTGAATTTAAAAAACAAACCAAACTCTAAACTTTCTCAGATTAAAAGTCCTGAGACCTGAAGATTGTAATATTCATGTCTGTGAAGCTTTTAAACATTACACTTGAGATCAGTCATGACTTGATATTCAGGTAAATTTTCTTTTCCAAGAAGCTTTTGAATATTTCCTCCAAAGGTCGGTCGGTCTCTCTCTTTCTTTTTGAGTGTAGATTATTTTAAAGCACTAATTGCATTACACTGGTAACTGCAATATAAAATAGCCATTATTGTTTTGTGAAGCATGGTTGAAATTAGATAGTGGTCCCTTTTAAATTTCATGAGCCTCTCCAAAAAAAAAAAAAAAAATTAAAAAAAATACAGAAAGCTGCTGAATATTTCAAAAGATATATATTTTACCTTATTGTAGGTTTTGTAAAGTTAGTTTGTAATATTCAGGTGCACTTTTAATGTTAAATTTTGTGTTCAGAGTTCCATTATACCATGTGTTTCTTGGATGTGGCTCATCACGTGGCTGGCTGTCATGTCAGTCTTGGTGCCGCAGTGATCCTGTAATAGTTGGTTTCCCTCTTGATTTGCCACTATTCTGTATTGGCACTTTCAGTGTAGATATTCTAGTTTGGGAACATCCTCATAAATGTGTAATAGAGATTGGTCTATTCGCATGCTTAATTTCTGCTAATCAGAGTTTTGCATGGCCCAAACAACAGCTGACCATTTTTATGGTATGGGAAAGTATAGTTCACAGCTATCTTTGTCACAAAAGCCTTTTCTCCTTTCATTTTTCAGTAGGCGGATGATGACATTACTCCAACTATATGATATGACTCAAAATAATATTAGGAGATAATGTATTTAAAATCAGCTCCTACATTTTTTTATGAGAGAACATAGATGTAGAGTAGATAAGCTATGGCACTATAAAATCAAAAACACTAATTCCGTGGAAGGATATCTAGTTGGTATTTTTATCATTAGCTTTCTCACTTTTGAAACAGTCATCAAGCTTGACAGTAATGTATTATATTACTTTGTTTAGTAGGCTTACAGGTGACTGAACTGTGTTTGTGATGAGCTATACACTTTATTCTGTTCCCCAAATACCATGAAGGACAAGGTCTCTCTTTCAGGAAAAATAATTTATATTTGTGTATAATACTTTTTAATGTTAAGTTTGTTGTTATTCTGAAGTTTAGATGTTGCTTGATAAACCTTTGCTGCAGCAGATCATGGATATGAGTAAGGCTTTGTGTGATAATAGGGGTCCTTAAGTGAAGTTAATTACTGTTCAGTTCTGGTGAGCAAGCTCAACAAGTGTGAAGTGTGTATTAGCTTTATTTGGTACACTTTTACTTTACAATATTGAAGTGCTTTTAGAACTCTGGTTATCTTATATAAACCATTACCTCAACCAATTGGCATTTCCATTTCCCAACATTTTACCTGAGCTATACATAAGATGAGCTATATGGGATCAGATAGTAAAACAGTAAGGCACAATGAGAAGTTTAGTTCCCAATTTTCTGGAGAGAACTCTAAATTAAACTAAAAATGACTACCTGCAAAGGCCCATATCATAACTACCTTCTGTCATTAGGCAGTATGTAGCAGCCTTGGAGCTGCTAGTGAGCTATGTGTTCTCCCCCTGCCCCAAGTAAGCACATGGTGCGAGGCTGGGTTCTAAGCCTTTGTGAGTCTCTTATATTTCATTGACCCATAATAGTGAAGCTTGGATTCAGTTATTTTTATAAAACAAATTATTGAGGCAGCCCAATGTCAGAACCTGAAATTATTTTGAGTAGTTACAGCAGATATGACAGCTCAGTGTCATTTTCTTAACAGCTATTATCCCTGTAGATTTAATTTTGAAACTACATATTTTTGCTTTTGAAATTATTCTTTCTTTAACTAAATGCCAGAGGTTGTTTTCATGTGAACCATCCTTTTCTGATATGTATATATTCAGGTTGCTGTCATTGGTGATGGAATATGGCAATAGACTGAATTGTTCCACTTAGTCTTTTATAGGAGACATTAAAAGTTACAGGTTAAATTTTGACCTTCATGAAGATATCAAAGATTGTTTTCCTTGTTACCTTTCCATTATAATTAGGTCTTCATTAATACTACAGTCAAGCCAGTGTTATTAAACTTAATGGCTTTAACCAAACAGCCCATTTGGAAACTTTATTAAGCTATATAGGGATTTTTTTTTAATCTAATTGCTTTCAAGCTCTACTGAAAAGGAAAAAAGTATAATCGTGGTACAAGGAATGCAGACCTCCAAAGTCTTCTTAGGTTTTTTTTGGATACATTCTGTCCTTGAGACTTAAGTAGGATTTGTGAACATGGTGACTGAAGGGAAAATAGAGGAAATTCTTTGCATATTCTCTATCTCTTATTCCCAAATAAACTCCCAGTTGCCTTTTAAAGAAGCAGACATTATCCCTGTAGCTGTGTGCCCTAAGTGTTATGAAGGAGATTGGAGGAGGGAGTTGGGAAGTAGGATGGGGAAAGTATGTAGATGAGGAAAAGCTAAAGATTCTGCCCTACAATACTAAAAATGAGTTGCAGGATAGATAACATGGTAAAGTTGGGCCACCTTCATTTGATAGTCAGAAAAATCTTTTAGATTGTTTGAAAAGTAAGAATAAAGGCAAATTAATGTTGGCTTGACAATAAAATATGAGTTAATTCTGCAACTATTAGGGTAATTTTAAGGTTTCCAGTTCATTTATAGCTATATCAATAAAAGCCGAAAAGCAAGCACTTTTAGTTAATCATAAATTTATTGGATGTAGCAAATATTATAATCATAATATTTAATCTTTATTGTTTGAATATGGAATTAAACTCTTTACCCCATCTTGAACTGTCATTGAACAGGCTCAAGATGATCTTTTCAACACTGGAAATGACCCTACACACATACCAAAAAAATCTAAAGCAGTAAGACATATTTGAAGATCCATACCTCTTAGACTTTTTAGATTTGTCTTGGGAAAGAATTTATGAACCTGTAACCAGTATTAGTGCAGTCTTGGGTTCCTTGTTCTGCATAATTGCACCCTTTCTCAGGTATGTCCTGAAAACATAAATTTTAAAATAATCTCTTTAGAGATTAGATTCTCAGTGGATAGTGTGTAAGGGAACTTGGGGAGGGGGGTGGGAGGGTTGGACACAGGACACTGACACAGTAGGGCAGGGATTTTTAACATACAATAGCCAAATAGAATTTCAGTCCCCCTCAGAATGAGTTGAACAACATCTGTTATTTGGTAAATACCCGGTGCTACACTCCTAAAAGTCTTTTGTTTCATCCAGGTGACTTTGTTTCCTGCTTGGTGGAAGGGTATATAGTAAACTTTACTGTCACTAGGAAAGCACTTGTCTGAAATGTTTAAAGTACTAGAAAAGGGATAATTCAGCACTTTTTCTGTTACAACACTAAAGTCTTAATTTATCTTCAGAGTCTTAGGTACTGTAAGTATTAGGGTGATTATTTAAAAATATAAAGCATACTACGTAATATGGGGTCAGATCACATTTATATGAATAATTCTTGTCTTATTTTTTAAAAAGACAATAACATTTTGTACCTTTCAAGCAATTCCAAGTGATTGCCTCATTTTCCCCATTTCATTAAGCATTTCAGGCTAAGAATTTGGAATTTGAGAGGAGGTGAGGGGGAAGTTCCCCAAAATGAAAAATTGTGTCAGTTTTAGAAAAATAAATCACTAGGAAAATGGGTAGGGATTCTCTCTCCCTTTAAGTCTTCAGGGAATGAGCAGTATTTAGAATCTTTGGCTGAAATTCAGGCCTTTTTACTGTGTAAATTTTTAATATTAATTCACTGACATGCTTTTTACATCAGAGGACTGAAAATGGATCTTAATGTTTTTAAGTTGTGGAAGGGTATATTTCTAAAATGAAGGGGGGGAATAATTAACTAGGTTAGTATACCAGCATTAGTAAGTTTAAGGAATTTTAGTATGTAATAGCAAAGTGTTTGATTAAAAGTCTAATCCTATATTGCTAGTCAAAATTAGAGTTACATTCTGATCTAGGAAAGATATAGTCATTGGATATTGATATGCTGTGCTGTCAGAAAACCAGACTAAGATAGAAACCTTTATCTGACTCCCACATGTTGCTTGTTCTGATGGGATGTATACTTTACAGCAGCTTGTTGCTGCTTTGAGAAGAAACGTATAAACTACATTCGGAGTGTTTGCATATAATTCTTTATAACCTCCACTTTAAACTGTCAAACATTGGTATTTTATCAGTCCACACTGTTAAATATAGCTAATGTTCTTAGGAATCCAACTTGTACACACTGTTTAAAAACCCTCAGGGACAGTTTACACACTATTCTCACTCAATTCAGGTACTTTGATGCTATTCTTAAACCTAACAGTGACTTGTATTTTTCTGTTTTGCTTTTATTTTGACGTGCTGGTAGCACATCCTTGATGAATGTCAACTTAAAAACTCAGTTCAGGTATCCAGGTATAACTCAGCCAAACAGATTTTAAAGCTGCATATAACTCTCCAGCACACGGTGCCTCACACTCTTATAGTGGCATTCTATATATTCAGTTATTACTACTGAGCAGATAATATGGGGGTTCCTGTTAACAGTGTATTTAAAAAAGACAAAATGTGCATAAATGTATAGCCAGCACATGCAACACATACACATACACAGTTAAACTATATATTTTTAAATGCCACTAATAGCCAGCACAATTAAACGACATTCCTTGCTGCTTCTGTAAACTGTAACAGATGCAGTTCTTCCTCAATGTGGCTCTTGCTTCTTCACCATACTACTACTAAATTCAAGCACTGGTCCTTGGGTGTCTGACCTCTACATTCTAGTTTATGCAATGTCTTTAGAGAATTCTGTGCACTGGCCACTGTGATGGAACCGTTGGGCCAGGAGTGCTCTGATTTTATTAGTAGTGATTCTGCCAAAGTTGGTGTTGTAACATGAGTATGTAAATGTCAAAAAATTAGCAGAGGTCTAGGACTACATATCAGCAGACAATTTTGTCAGTATATTTTGTAGCCTAGAAGTCCTCAATGACAAGTTTCTTCTGATGTGAAGTTCTAATTCCAGTGTTTTAGCCCTTTGCATCTCTAATGTTAAGACTTGTCTGTTAGAGGTCTTTATTCTTTAAAACTCCTTTTGTTTTCTGCAGTACTGTCTGTGGTTAACAAAATAGATTATTCCTCTGCTTTAGTATTTGATATCTTACATCTAAAAGGAATTCTCCATATATAAAACCCATAGCCTTTGAAGATACGGAAAATGGCATCTTTCAGATTTCTAGAAGTTCAAGTGTCATGCAACAAAACAGGAACCCCCTTTACTCTTATGGACCTCATTTCAATATACTGTTTACAGTTTGACGGAATTGTATAATTTAATATTTCTCTTGTACTGTAGTTTATATTTATTTACAGATTTTTTTTGTACTGTGTGATTTGAACTTTTTGTTCCTTGCTATGATCAACATTTATGTAGTAGAGCACTTATGATCACAATTTAAGTTTTTTGGTTTGATTGCACTACATTAAATTTTTTAATGCAGTTCTGATTTTTGACTGGACTAAAAATAAGCTGTGTCTTAATGTATGTGATGAGTACTTAAAATTTTAATCCATGTGGTCCCCTTTTTTTTGCATTCTATGTCAAACGCGCTAGTTCTTTCGTGCATGTGTAAGATTTAATGGTTCCATTGTATTATTTGACCATGACATTTTGGAGAAACATTCCCAGCTGTAATGTTGTGTATGGTAGTTCTCACTGGATGCTAGACTTTTCAAAACCACTATTCTTCTAATAAATTTTGTTGTGAAAACTGTTTTAAAAGCTTGGTTTCTACTTCTTAAGATTATGATGCTTTTTTTTACAAATCCACAAAAGGGGTAAGATTTCGACGTGCCCTGTAAATGCACTTGGTAATCAAAGTTTGTAATTTTTTGTGATAAATTATTTCCAGATGAAATCCCTTAGATAACTAGAAGTTGCTGCTTCAAAATTGTGCTTCAGTATTTGGATTCGGTACTGCCTTGTAACCCTGTCTCTCCTAATTTGATACTCGCCCTACCTCAGCTTTCTTCATTGGATTATTCACTTTAAATATTTTCAGCTAAACAAGATACATTGATATTTTCATAATACCTGCTTGCTGAACTTAATTTTTCATAATTTTCTTAGAGTAAAACTTTATTCTGGGATTACTTGCCAAAAAGAATAATGATTTACTCATTTTTGTTTGTTCTTGAGGCATAAGTGTGAAAGCGCTATCAATCAATTAAGGTTATTATAGTAATTCAGATTCTTGGGAGAATGCTGGTATTTCCTTTTACCAGACAAATAACAGCATATATGTTGCTCAGCATTTATATTGTGGGTTTTAGAAACGGGGTGTAAAAAAAGTTTTGTATTACAAAGTGATTTCTGTTGTAAAGTGGTTAGGAAGGAACAACTGAATTACAGTGATAAAGATCAGAAATGATAAGCAAAATGTTTTAGAAAGCTCCTTTTTCAAGCTCATGATATTCATGTAATATAGGCTGGTTGAAGTGATTTCCAATCATTTCTAATGGAATTTTGTATTTTTTAATGATGTTATTGTTGGTAGTTGGTCTAGATTATCTTTCAGTTAATTCTTTTTGTCTCATTTCTTTGGCTGCCTAGCTAGCACTTTGTGCCTTTTGGCCTGATGTTTATAAAATCGGAAATCTTGCTGGTACTACAGGCTTGTTTCCTCGGCTTCCCTTGTTCCCCTTACTCAGTTATGCCATGTGTCTATAGAACATTTTTCTAGAAACCTAATTATTATTTCTTTGTATAAAGCTATAACTACGTGTTTCTTGTCATTATCCATTTTAAACTGGTGGCCAGGTCAGTTGTAGTAGGATTATAATCTAGCATCTCATCAATGAATTTATTTTAGTGATCCTATCTTCATGTTGATACTTAGCTCTTCAATTATGACCTGAGTTTTAAAAAGGACTTATTTCTTCTAATCCAAAATTTTTTTCTCTGATTCTGCTGATACTTTGGAATTAATTCAGGAACTCTTAGGAATCAGGGAAACTGCATAATGGAAATGGAGTGGAAAAAAATGGGAAATGGTATCTGCTTTCTGAGTTGTGGAGTTGTTATTTTTTCCTCAAGGACTGTGAACTCCTCTCACCAGACACTTGTATTCAAATGTAAAACATATACCCAAGTCATATGTTGTTAGATTTTATAGCTGAAATGAGTGAAAACCTTTTTTTAACAGAGTATTTATTTATTAAGTAACATTAAGAGATAACCGTTCTTGTATTCATAGTATCCACTTTATCATTATTTGCTTCCAAATGGTATGCATTTTAACACAGAATTTTAGTCATCATATTCACCTTATAAGCTGTTGGACTTTTTGCTGTTTAGGAGGAACTGGTTAGTGTATCAAACTGCATTTACAGGTGGAGTAGACAGGCTTGTTTTCAGAGGTTAGTGGAAAAGAAATGTTCTCAGAACATTTTTAAAAATTGATAGGTATATAATGAATAGTTTAAGTCATGATTTGGTTGGAGTTCAGCGTGGAAGTAAGCAAAAGTATATCAAAATTCATAAGTATGAAATCTTATTGAGCCTGGAGCTTTTTATAGGCATGTAAGAATACTGTTTTTTATTGACTGGTAGTTTTAAAATGTTCATTGTACTTTCCTTGCCCACTTTTATTTGATCAGCAGTTTGGAGTGATAAGGGATTATTTGGTAATGTAAATTTTTTGCAACTTGGTATACTAGAAAGATCACTTGTTTTTTTCGTTTGTAAAGTGAGCGTTGTCCTGAATGCCTTTTAGGCCCCATTTCAACTCTGTGTCTGTTAAAAATGCAACTATCTATTTAAATGTGTGACAAATACACCAATTATATCTGTTCAAACATTGAGAAATACAGTAGCAACCCTTTATTAAATAATAAGTTCTTATAAACCTTAGGTCTTTGCAGCATTTTCTAAAGGAAAATGATGCCTTTTATTTAAAGCAAATCCATTTTGTTAAGTTTTTGTTATGAATTGTATGAATGTGACAGTGCTTTTGCAAAATTTAGATTGAGCAGTTACTTTTTCTGATTAATTTTAAAGTAATTCATAATTTCTGTTCTGATTGTGTGCAGGCTAGTTCTGCTTTGAATGTTAGAGCACAAAGAGTTCTGGGGATCATTGGATATACTCAGTCTCAATCAAAATCAATCTTTTAACAATGCAGATGCCTGGATCAGTTTATAAGAGTGAGGCTTGAACATGTTATATATTTTCAAATTGTAACAGGTTTTTTTGTTTTGTTTGCATTTTTTAAGTTCGTTTATTCAACAGATCTCTTTCTAATTGTGTCAAAAGACATAAAATTTACAGACTTAAACATTTTTAAGTGTATGGTTTAGTAGTGTTAAGTATATTCACATTGTTGTGACCATAGTGGGTTTATTAACCCACTGATTAAACACTGTTGGTCCCATCCTAATCTTTCATTTTTAAAATGAAAATTAAGGAACTTGGGGTCTTTAAGGGACTTGCCCGCCCTCCTCACATAATGAGTTGCCCTGAATACTCATGATTCCAAACCATTATACTTATCTTTATACTTATACCACTTTGGCATTCTTGACTCAACTTAGAATGAGGGATTTAATCTAATATTTTTCTTTTAGATTCACTTTTTTTTTTTTTTTTTTTTTTTTTCCTTGCGTTATGCGGGCCTCTCACTGTTGTGGCCTCTCCCATTTGCGGAGCACAGGCTCCGGACGCGCAGGCTCAGCGGCCATGGCCCACGGGCCCAGCCGCCCCGCGGCACGTGGGATCCTCCCGAAACGGGGCACGAACCCGCGTCCCCTGCATCGGCAGGCGGACTCCCAAGCACTGCGCCACCAGGGAAGCCCTAGATTCACTTTTAATTAATTAAATCTTAGCTATTAAATTAACTAATTTTATTCTTGAATAAACTTACATTGCTTTTTAGGAAGAGAATTAAATCTGTATTTAATTATGAAATTGCCTGTGAAGAAATTACATTTGAGGCATTTAAAACTTCATTGTTAAATAGAAATCAGCATTATTTACTCAGCGCTGGAAGAGGTGAATAGGTAGGGCATAGAAGAGTAGAGAATATCCCAAGTTTAAGAGAGAGAATTTGATGGGCCTGGCTTAAAGTCCCAGCCCTTCTACTTTCTTAGTACATGGTCTTGGACAAGTTATTGAACCTTTCTGAGCCTTAGTTTTCTTATGTGTGAAAGGGGTTTATGCGACCCACCTCCTAGATTTGCTGTGAGGCTTAAATGAGATTGTGTATGTAAAATACTTAGCACTATGCCAGGCTCTTTGCAAGTGCTCAATAAATGAAAACTACGAGTGAAAGCACCTGGCAGGAGTTAATTTAGTATGAGAGGTAAGGAGAGTGAGAAAATCCCATTGAAAGTTGTGGAGGAAGCTGTTTATATTGATTAGAACTTGGAAAGCGAGGCAAATGAGTTTATATTAGACTGGGATATTGGGCAGCCAATCTTGTTTTAACTATAAAATGAGAGACGGAGAAATGTTGGAACTATAATTGAAACCTGGAATGCTGCTTTTCTGATTTCTTGGTCCTGTTTGAGAGGAATATTATCAAACTTATCAATCATTCTTTATTTCTTTTCAAAGATTAAGTGGAATAAAAGTTGTTTGGAAAGTAGAAGAATTTATAGAATTTATTTTCCTTTCCATTGTATAGAGTTTTTTGTATTTTCAAGGTTGAAATTTTACATGCTTTGTAGATTTTTCTTTTATGTGGCGGTAGTTTGTGTAACACAATGTAAGATCTAGCTGGGATTGTGGGGATGTGTGTGTGCTTATGTGTTTAATCATCAAACCTTTAGTTTTCCAGTGAAAGAATCTGGGGACTCTACTGCCTGTTTAATGAGATTCTAATTACACTCGTACCAAATGGGAGTTCTGTGCATTTCAAACAGATAAACCAGATCATAGCTAGCACAGTTTAGAGGTGTTCATTTCAGCGTCTATTAAAATGACCTGATATTTTTCCCAGGAAAACCTAGTAGTATAATTTTAGCTAGCTAGAGATGGACTAAGAAGAAAATAACAAGGGTAGCAGACTCTCGTGAGATGCTAGGAATTGGTGAGCCTGTGTAGACCAGCTCTGCAAACTTAATCAACCAGTTATACCTTACTAGTAAGTTATAAGATCAGTTCAGGGGGTTCTAACCAACATTTTCTTTTCTTTTCTTTTTTTTGCGGTACGCGGGCCTCTCACTGTTGTGGCCTCTCCTGTTGCGGAGCACAGGCTCCAGACGCACAGGCTCAGCGGCCATGGCTCACGGGCCCAGCCGCTCTGTGGCATGTGGGATCTTCCCGGACCGGGACACGAACCCACGTCCCCTGCATCGGCAGGCAGACTCTCAACCACTGCGCCACCAGGGAAGTCCCTAACCAACATTTTAAAAAGAAATTTAAAAGAAAAAAGAATCAGAGTACATAGCATATAATACGGATAAATATTGTTTTGTTGAATCTTATGTGTTGTCATACACATACAAACTAGGATGTGATGTGTGTACTGAGTTACTCTGTAAAAAGTATTTCTTGTTCTTGGTTGCAGTCAGAAATTCTAATGGCTTCTGAAAGCCATTATGTAAACCATACCTTTTCATACTTGTTTTTTTGGTGCTAGCAACCTCCTGTGTGCTTACAGTTAGGAGCCTACACTCTTACTGTCTGACCTTCAAAATTCCCTTCTTTTCCCTGCCTCCTTGATTTGAATTCACTTTCTTTGAAAGCTTTTTCTTTTCTTTTCCCTTCTGATTACGTGTCAAAATGTTACCTCTGTCCTTTTCAGTTCCCTTGAAAAGTGTCTTGGGAAAATTATTTTCGTTACATAGTAATTTATTTGGTTAGTTTATTCGTCACTTACTTATGCCTGAGATGAACTAAGCCCCAGTTTTTAGGCAGTGAAGCTACCACGTTAAAAAGGCCAAAGTCCTGGGCCTATAGAAAGGTTCACAATCCAATGGAGGGGGTAACCACGTCACCTGTTACCGTGCAGCATAAGCGCTATTTATAAAAGATAGACACAAACCATGAGAGTGTAGTGAGAAAGAAAGAACACGGCCCACAGGGAGAAGGTGCTAAAAGAGGATGGACTGTGAGCAGTGGGAAATTGACTGAAATTTTATGCAGAAAAAGTGACGAGATCGTATTTGGGCTTTAGGAAGATGGCAGTTCTGGGTAATGTGCAGCAAACTGTAAAATGAGGAGAATTAGTGACAGGGAGCTTAGAATATAGTGTTCTCCAAGGCAAGTCGAATCAGTATAGGTGAACTGGATAGTATATTGGAAGCAAGAGAAGTGGTGAAACTAAGGATAATGATTGAGGGAGAGTAAGTACCTAAGTTGAGTATTTGTGCATGTGTGTGTACATATGCATATACATTTGCTTATATTTTGTCTTCCAATATTCCTAGATAAACCTCAAATATACAGATGATTCTGCTTAGTTCCCCTCACTCCAGTACATCTCTAACAGTAGCCTTGAGTGTTTCCAGAGAGGTGGGATAAGGGATGGTTATAAAAGGACCGTTAATTCCAAGAGCACCCCAGGTAGACATTAAAAATAGTTTTCTTATTGTACTTTAAATTCTAAAGTATATATACCTCCTCTAACATTCATGAGGTGAACACGTGAGAAATAACATTAAATCTTGTATAAAGTACCTTAGGAATCGTTTTAAATTTTAAAAGTGGTCTAGGTCCTTTAAATAATTAGTTAATACAATACTTAGGAGTGCCATCATTGTGTCAATTTTAAGTGATTTATTATATGACAACAAAAGTAGAATTTGCCACTTTTAAGGATTATGGCACAGATTTGTATGGTTTCAAGAGTGGAGATTAAGAACCTCAAGAGAACATAAGAAAAGTTAAGGTATAGACGATCCCATAAAAATCACAAAAGACTCAGGACACTATTAGATAACTGCCTATTTGGATATTTATGTAATCTGCTAGTTTCCCCTCTTCCTTTCACCCAAAAAGAAGCTAGGAATATATGTCAAAGAGCATACCACTTTATTTCTTGAGAGGGAAAAACATTTGTGTTGCAGGGATCTGTCATGTGAACTCTTGAATATTCTGGTTTCTGTTTGTTTGTGTCAGCTCCCCATGCCTCCTTTAGGTGTCCACCTGCATACACAGTGCCCTGCAAAGTGGTAGTGTGGGTTTTTGAGGTTATCATTATTATCGTCATTATTATTACTACAAAAGAAATACACTCCTCTTGTAGTGGAAATCTTGTGTGGACTGACTCCTGTCAGTTACACTCCTTGGCCACTGCTGGGCCTTGACAAATGTTTCTTTCCCTTCACCCCCCCTTGAAGAGAGCATCATGATATGGTACATTTTCTCTCACTTGGGGAAATGAGCGCCTCTATATCCTGCCTAAACAGTGGTATTTTTTTAGTCTATCATCATCCTGGTCATTTAAAGGGAATTGAAGAGCAGTTTCCCCCAAAGAACAACACAGATTTTAATCCCCTACTTGACAGATACAAAAACAAAAAAAGAAATAGACTAGACTCACTGACTTGTCATGAGCTCTCATGTATCCTGACCTAAAATGTCAGCTGTGCCTTTAAGATCAGATGGCTCTTTAATCTGGTTTCAGTAATTCAGTGAGTCAAGGTCTAGGGACAGACACTTCTGCAGTTTCAAATCAACCGTGAGCAGAGGTCTGTCTGTCTGAAATTACTGTAGTATTTTCTAAAGTCTATTGCAAAGTGTTTTCTAAGAATTCTTAGTTATAATACTCATTAGATAAATAATTTAGATTTGTGTTCTCATCAAATCAGTATTTAGTTATATCATTTAGGGATATTTCTTACCCCACTTCCAGGAACTGTCATCTTTAAACTTTACACCATCCAGTCCAAAATCCCCTTTCACTGCCTTTGAACCCTCCCTCCTTTTGTTTACATTAATTAACACCAAATGTAATTTGGTCGTGCATGCATAGTCTTACCTGGGACGATAGAAGCAAAAATCAGTTTGGTAGAGGGAAAAAATTTTTTTCAGAAGTAAAGAGTTTGACAGAAGTGTCTGTTTTGTGAGCCTATTACATTCCTAGAGAGGAGATGGAAACATTGGACTGTTGTGTTTAATGACCCCTTGCTCTGACTTCTGACTCACCAAGTAACTTTCTGATGATATTTCGGCTTCCCAGGTACCTTTGCTATAGGGTGAAAATACGTTAAAGAGTGGACATAAGGATCTCCTTGATAATTATATTTTTTATTGTAATTTAATAAATTTGACAATCTAGCTAAACTTATGAGAAATAGAAGATATAATATACAAGCCTTAAACTGCTTCTATCATATTTAGATCTACTCTAAATAATAACCTTTTATTAAACCATGAGATACAGAAAAGCTAGCAAATTATGGCTTCATGTCCAGTAAGCACCCTCTGAAGCACTTCTCCTTTCCCCCAGGTTTACAGTATTAATTCATAATTTTTTGAACCTTTGTTCTGCCCTGTTTTTACTGAACTTAGTTAAGAACACAGTAAACTTAGAAAGCTTATCACAAAGGGATTGCATGTCTTTTTTTTTTTTTTTTTTTTTTTTTTGGTGCG
>NW_006783561.1:1178595-1179191 GCF_000442215.2 Lipotes vexillifer
TTGCGGTACGCGGGCCTCTCACTGTTGTGGCCTCTCCCGTTGCGGAGCACAGGCTCCGGACGCGCAGGCTCAGCGGCCATGGCTCAGGGGCCCAGCCGCTCCGCGGCATGTGGGATCTTCCCCGACCAGGGCACGAACCCGTGTCCTCTGCATCGGCAGGCGGACGCTCAACCACTGTGCCACCAGGGAAGCCCATGTCTTTTGTTTTAAATCAGTAGTTCTCAACTACTCTTCCACTCCACACCTAAGCAAGAAGCCATGTTGCCATCAGCAAGAGTGGCTCACTGAGGACTCTTACAGGGTGAAGAGTTACAAGTACATCTTAGGTTTGGAGCCCACCCCCAACACACCATCACCCACAACTCTGATCTCTCCTTAACCCCAACTTTGAAATCTTTTTCTGTCTAAATCCATCTAAATTCTGTCTAAATCCAAATTTAGATAATTAGCATTTCAACCACCTGGAAATCAGGTATTAAGCTGTCTGATTTTGAGAGGCCACTTTCTATTCTGTGATCTTAAGAACTTTATTTCTCACTTTTCTATGTCACATTTGCCTACCCTTTTACTGTTTCTCCTAGTTCAGTTCTAGGGAA
>NW_006783561.1:1179201-1239430 GCF_000442215.2 Lipotes vexillifer
CTATACATGGCCTTTTAGACAGTGAAGAAAAACCTCCATACCCCCTGCTCGTCTTCTCCACTACACACACACTCAACAGTTTTGTCATAGCCCTTAGAGTATTCCTGTATCCAGGTATGAAAAATACAGAGATGTGAAATAGCCAAGGGTAGATGCATTTCCCAGTGAAGAGTGAGGACTTGTCAGCAGACTTATCCAGGCTCTTGAACATACTTATATTTTCTGTGATTAAAGGACCAGAAGTAAGGAATTAGGGAACATAATTTCAAATTATTATCTGGCAAAAATTACAACTCTTACTGCCTTTAAGCAGGGCGAACAATGCATTTTTATGTTTTCCTGTATTTAAAGAGAATCAAGCTAAAATTAATTTACAACTCTTAACTATTTGGTCCACTGTCTAAAGTATTGTCTCAAGCTTTCTCTCCCCTTCTGTTTTCCTGGGATTATCTTTTCCTCCTTCTAAGATTAGCTCTCATCCAAACATCATTCACTCTCTCTGTTGATCTTTTTCAGTCAAAAAGAATATATTTTGGTCATCAGTGATGTTGCATTGATGATTGGTAGTTACAGAGCAGATACTGAGAGACTACCTGAATCCATCCGTCCCACGTTCTAGACTCTTAAAATTGTCATTTCAGCTCTCTACCACATCTCTTTGATCTTTTACCCTAAGAGAACATGGGCATTGACCATCCACCATTTATATTAACCACAGGAATGCTTTCCTTTGGAGATTTAAGTATTGTGGCGGTATTGACAAAGTAGGCGGGTTCAGCTATGTCTAACCTCTGATCTAGAAAAACATCATTGAGTAGATCATTAAAGATAGGGTTGTGAAACAACACATCATTCTTAAACTGTGCCTTTCAAAGTTTTTTATGAATATTATCTTATCCTTTTACCACACCCTTAAGAATTAGGCATTGAATTGGGGATAGAAAGACAAATCGGTCAAGGTCATATAGGCCACTTTTCACCAAGGAGAGAAACAGAACTAATCCAGGTAGTTTCCTTCTTCTATAGCCCTTCCTCTCATTTACAGTCCCTAAGCTTTTACTGCTCTTCAGTGGGGGTGGTGAAGTATTTCTGACTGATAAACAATTGACTTTAACTATTAGAGAGTGTCCTGTTACTGAGCGGAAGAAACGTGAACTCAGACAAGTGATTTCAAAATCTGTGATGAATTACCGTTCTTGTAAAAATCTAATATAGTCAGATGTGATGCCAACTGTAATCACTGAACTAAAAATAAAACATAGTGCTTCTCAGGTCGAGTTGACCTAAGTGTGGTCTGTAGGAGTGAGTAGTCTGTAGGACAGAAGCTCACCCCTCTTTGGTTTCCCTACTTACTGTCTGAGAGTAAATCAGGACAGATGTTGTATTTAGGCTCTATTGAAGGCCTAAGGCTATGGGAAGAGTTGAATAACTAGAAGCCAAAGTAAAGACCAGCTGTTTAAAACTCAGGCAAAGCTGGCTAGCACCCATTTTCTTAAAACATGAAAAAAGAGTAATAGAATGAAACTTTTAAAAAGTTGATGTTAATTTTTGAAATTAAGTAGTTGAATGATACGAAATTAAAATTCATCTAAACATAGGTCTTACTGAAAAAACTTCCAGAGAAAATCAAATAAGGTAGGAAGCTGGGTAATTTAGAAGCACAGTCAAAAGTAATTTTATTACTATAGTCATAAAGTTAGCTATTATAACAGGGCCCATTTAATGACACTTGGACAAAGGTTAGTATTAATGTGAAGGTTCTCATATTCAAGTGAAGCTACTAGTGGGCTCATACTTGTGTGTCCAGTTGCCTACCAGATATCTCAGATTCAGCATCTTATAAAAATTTCAACTCAATGTGTACAGAACTCTTCAGATACATAGACCCCAACAATCACCAGCTGCCAGCTTCGTCACCTGTGTTCCTATCTCAGTAAATGGTGCTACCTAGGAAGAAAATCCAAGAAGCAAACTCAGGAAGCATCATTGATGCTCCCTTTCCCTCCCCCTCTTTTATGCTAAGAGGAAACAGAAAAACATGAAATGTGGCCCCTACCTACACTCAAGTAGCTTACATCTACTTGGAAAGCTAAGACAAACACAAGACAGATTAAGTCAGTAAAAGATACAAATTATAGGGTAAATATACAAAACCCCTGATCATTGCCGAAGAATTTTACAAACCACTATAGCTTAGGATTTCAGGAAATGATATAGTCACTCCATGTTGATAGTTTTGAGGTGGCCAAGGATGTAACTGATAAAGAGCACCCTACTGCTTGCTCTGGTGACCTGTGGTTCACCAGTACATTGTTCCTGATCCTTTTTACCGGGAAAATACACACAAAATGACCCTTTGCTGATTTCTCTTTCTCTCAAGCAAGGTTGCCATTTTCAGTTTTAATCTTTTCATCTCCTGAGCTTCCCCAAACCACTGCTATAAATGCGTTTTAAGGTTGGTGTAGTCTGTGTCCACCTCTGTGATGTGTTTTTCAGCCTCCAAATGCTGTACTGCATTGTTCCAGGTTAGAGTTCAGTGGTACTAACAATGTTTCTTCAGTATGCCTTAGTTGTGAAGACACCACTTCCCCTTGCCATGATGCTGTGAAATAGATAATACCTACTGGTGGTTGGTTGACTGTTTTGTCCTTGGGGACTAGCCATATTGTCACAATCATTGCTTCAGAGCTGATTGCATGGCCCTTTGGAAGACCTTACATTAGTTTGGGGGTGACTAAAATATTCAATCACTATTAAATTATTGAAACATGTGGGACAGCAGCAAATCCAAGTTTCATAACCATAAAGGAAGTTAGGTATCATCCAAGGATCAATCATTATTCAGTTTTTTACTCTCTGTGAGCATCGCTTTAGAAGAAAGTGCTTCCTCAGTCTTTCTTCAGAGCTCTCTGTACTTTTATTGGGCACACACCTTGATTTCATGAATCTCAAGGCATGTTGTTAACTTCAAACATCAAAGCCTGCTTCCAGAGCACAGCCATGGCTTCACAGCCATGAAGCAGTGTCCAGAACATTTTCACATGAGTGCACTTCTTGAACTGGGGAGAACCATTTATTTCTCTCTTTAGTCTTTTCTACAATAAGATGCCATGACATTTCTTAATCCTTCTCATAGATCTTTGTCAACCTTTTTTCTCTTTTCTTGTATTGCTAAAATATACTTAGAGTGTATTTGATGCATTGAAAAGGCAGTAATATCTCACTTATTTGTAGCCACCTATCTGAGAAATATCAGGAACACATCCAAGAACCAAAAACAGAAATAAAGGGCTCTGAGCAGTTGAAGTTGTTGTCAGAAGACCCATGGGGTTTACTCACAAAACTCTTCCCCAAGCCTTCATTCAGAGCTTGTTTACTTTCACTTAAAGTACCAGTCTAGCACTTGAGATTTGGCTTCTCAGCTAGTGAGCAAAAGTACTCAGCTAAAGGTAAAAGTGGGACTCCTAAACACCCCTGCTATTTGGAGGCCAGTAAGAAGAAAGATTTTTATAAAATGCAGACAGATTTTTCATAAAATACAGACTGCCACTGTGACTTCTTTGTATTTAGGCAGTAGATTTACTTAATTGAGTAGCCCCCAAAACTATCAATATATTTCAGTTCAGTATAATAAAAATAATAGCCAAGCTTCAATAATAGTGTACATGGTAATGACTCTGAGTCATTAAGAAAGAATAAATTGTGTTCAGAGGAGGATATAATTTTTTTAAAACTTCCATCAAAAATACTTAAATTTTTAAATGTTTGGTACTTGAAGGGTAAACTTTCATTATCCAGAAAATCCTCTTTGGGGGGTTGCAAAAAGTATTAATATACATTCCTGGTCTCTGAGTTATTCTTATTGAAGCATGTTTAATGGGATTGGCTGACAGTAATGGTAACTAGTATTTGTGTAAACTTTGTGGGTTTTCTTTTGTAGCAATCCTAAGTGGTAGATGGGACAGGTGCTCCACTAAGACCCAAAATGGTTCAGTGTTTTGGCCAAGGTCACACAACTAGTAAAGGGTAGACTACTCTCTACTGTCTCCCAGTACTATGTCCTGTGACACATATTATGTTGTTAGTAACACGTGATGGACATGGACACAAGGTACCTCCTGGAAGGGGTCCCTTCAGCAGGGACCTCCTGACTTCCCCGTGAGCTACAAAGTCTGCAGCTGCAGGAGGAGTTTGTTAAGTTCCCACGTATATCTCATTGAGTCCGAGAGTTGGAAATGACTTTGCAGTCACTCACCCAAGAGTGTCACTGGTGTCTCCCCCGCTCTAAAGGAAGGGAGGGACTTCTTCCTGTTGACCTTCCAGGTATTTCCTTTCTAAAACTTTTTACTGAAGGACAGTATACAGACAGAAAAATATACATATCATAAGTATCCTGTTCAGTGAGGTTTTTTTCCAGTTGCTCTTGGTCTTTCCGTCTCTTTGTTAGATTTTGGCCCCATAGCCAGCATGTACATGCTCAGCGTACCCATGCATCTGTTATAATGCTTCTATAATAATCTTTTTTCTTGGTTTATTCACAATTCAGTGATCAGTTTCACACTGAGGTGTAGGCATCTTCTAAGACATTTCTAGTTTTTCTAATCTGTAGTCTAATGTAGACCTTTTCAGATACCCATGGCATCACTAAAGAAAACTGCTGTTTTGCTAGTTGTGAAAATAAAAACACAGTGTAACCTTTTTCTTGCAAAACAGTTTAAATAACAGATTGGATTAATAGTTTCTTGATGTTATTTTGTTTTGTATTTAGACATGTTTCAGCGTTATTCACCACTTGGTCTTAAAAATCTGCATGAGTCAGGAACAGAGAAAGTAAAATTGAGCACCTCCTCTTTTGTGCTTTGTGCTTTATGTAATCTAATATCTCACAACAATCCTTTGAAATATTGATACTCAGTTCCAGCTTACAGATAAGGAAACCAAGGTTCAGAGAGGTTAAGTAATTTGCCTGAGATCCTATAGCTAGTAAATGTCAGAGCTACAAGAGGAATACAGGTTTTTCATATTCCACAATCTGTGCTCTTTGCACTAAAACCACATGGCTTCAGAGGCCAGAAGAGGGTAGGGAGGTAGGAGGCCGATGTAGGCTGTCTAGGGTACACCTTCCTATAGAGGCACGTCATGACTGGGAGATAAAGTCAAAGATTGAAGGAAAAATAATTAGCTGGAAGATATTATCAAACAACATCTGTTCAGCACACATTTATTAAGCTACCCTTGGTGCTTTGCTGTGTTACATAATGAGTCAGATAATAGTCTTCTAAGGAATTAGGCGGGAGAGAGAGAGAGAGAGATTGAGAAGTTGTATAAAGCTCCAGAAAACTGGGACACACCAACTGCATGGGCTTAGTAAAAATCCCGACATCCAGAAATACAAAACAGCTCTTGAAAACACTTGGCTATCTAGGCAGAAATTGCCCTTTAGCCTGTCCTCAATCTAGTATCATCCTTTTTCTGCCTTCCCCACTATCCTGATTAAACTCTAAGAGTTGTCCTAGATAATTTACGGAAATGGTTGAAAAGTGTTCTTAAACGTAGAATTGGCTTCCTGTGCATTACTGTAAAATGTTTATTGAAGGTCTAGGAGAAGGTAATAGGTGGGGCTTGAGAAGCGACAGTACTACTATCTTGCATTGACAGGGCCTTGTGGTTTACAATGTAATTTCACATCTGTGTCCTCATTTAGAGGCTAGGAGTTAGGAATTGCTTGTCATTCATCTTTCAGTGTATTCGAAATGTGAAATTATTGATCTCTATTCCTCCATGCCCCAAAGGGTTAGGAGGATTCCTGCATCTCTGTTTGCAGAATTATAGAGTCCAGCCAATTGGTCAAGCTGAGAAACCATTTAAAACTGTAATTTCTCTAAGTATTGCTAAACCAAGACTTGTAATACAGTGTGTCTGAATTTTTTTCAGTGTTGTGGATCTATGAGCTAGTGATTATTTAACAGGAATACTCGGGCCTAAAACGAAAGTGTATGTTGACCAACTGAAGTTAATAATGTGGCCAAAATTTTTATTTTTGGAGAAAAATTTCTTTTCAATGATATTTCTTCTCTATAAGATAAAAATTATTTGTGTGTAATCACTTTAAAAGTATGAAAGTTGGGCTTCCCTGGTGGCGCAGTGGTTGAGAGTCCGCCTGCCGATGCAGGGGACACGGGTTTGTGCCCCAGTCCGGGAAGATCCCATATGCCGCGGAGCGGCTGGGACCGTGAGCCATGGCCGCTGAGCCTGCGCGTCCGGAGCCTGTGCTCCGCAACGGGAGAGGCCACAACAGTGAGAGGCCCGCGTACCACAAAAAAAAAAAAAAAAAAGTATGAAAGTTGTCACCAAAAGTTGAGAATATAACAGGGCTGGCCTTATATTTTAATGAAGTAAATGCTCCTCATTTATTGAATAAAAAGCATATGGGCACTTAGAACCAGCTTTGGCCAGAGTGTCAATTCTCTGTACAACATGAGTAACATTGATGAATTTCATAGTGTAAAAATGGTTCTTTGGAAAATAACCATACTAATTTCTTCTTTCTTTTTGTCTGTCTAGTGAGAACTCAGCAGAGGCAATAGCAGTAGATTCTAACAATCAGTCGAAGTCCCCACTGGAGAAGTTTATGGTCAAACTGTGCACTCATCATCAGAAGCAGTTCATTCGTGTTCTGAACGATCTGTACACTGAATCTCAGCCAGGCACCGAGGACCTGCGACCTTCGGATTCTGGAACAATGGATGCCTCCACCTGCAATGCTGGCTGTGCCCAGCTCGGCACCAAACATAAGGAAAAGGATGCTATGTGTCTCAATATGAAGTCTTCTGCTTCTGTAGAGTTGTTCATAGACTCATCAGGCTCTCACAGCCCTCAACACTTGACAGAACAGGCCCTAAAGGAGCCTCCTCCCGAGACAAACGCTGTAGATGGAAGACAGAATACTTTCACTGTTGTCCAAAAAGATTCCTCTGAACTTCCAACCACTAAACCGAATTCAATGGATAGTTCCACTCTGGGATACCTCACTGCACCTAATTCTTCCTCAGTAAACTTCCACCACATCTCTAAGAGCTTGGAGGGGCAAACCACTGGACAGGAGCAAGACACAGATGTGAAAATATGCAAGGATGGTAAAGACCATGTGCAGAGTTCAGCTTTAGTAGAAAATCTAATTGCAGTAAAAGTGGCAACTGAGAATAGTGAGGAGAGCAACAGCTGTATTGTTTCTCAAAGAAATTCATTCAGAGCTTTATCAGAAGAGGCTTGGGACTCAGGGTTTATGGGGAATTCACCTAGAACTGCTGACAAAGAGAATGCTTTACAGTGTAGCTCAAAAACACCTTTACGCCAGGACTTAGAGGCAAGTGAACAAGATTCAAGGCCAAAGCAAGAGAACCATCTTCACTCATTAGGAAGAAATAAAATGGGTTACCATTTACAGCCCAGTGGTAAGAACCAGTTTGATCATTCCAAAGACGGTTGGTTAGCCCCCAACCCCATGCCACCTGTACACAAAGCATCTAATGGACATTCACGAACCAAGATGCTTTCAACCTCCATTAAGACAGCTCGGAAAAGTAAAAGGGCATCAGGATTGAGGATAAACGATTATGATAACCAATGTGATGTCGTTTATATCAGCCAGCCAATAACAGAATGCCACTTTGAGAATCAACGATCGGTGTTATCTTCTCGGAAAACGGCCAGGAAGAGTACTCGAGGATACTTTTTCAACGGTGATTGTTGTGAGCTGCCAACTGTTCGCACACTGGCCAGGAATTTACACTCCCAAGAAAAAGCAAGCTGCTCAACACTGGCCTCAGAGGCAGTGGTCACTCCCAAGCAGACCCTTATCATTTCATCACCTCAGCCTACAGTAGATGTGCAGCATCCCAGAGAAGACAACTCTGAAGAACCTAGTAAAGAAATAACTTCCCTCAAGGAAGGAGACAGAGATGCATCATCTGAAAAGGAATCTCAAGAGCCTGAGGTTTGCCCTGTGACAAATAACGCAAACCCAAGCAGCTCCTCTAGATCAAAGGAGACAGCAGCCTCCAACCCAGTGTGGCCTCTCCCTGCTCACCTTCCTGAAGAGGATCTTCCAGAAGGCAGCTCTGCGGTCTCAGCTCCCACAGGAAGTGGGATATCTTCCCCTGAACGAGACCAACAGCCAGTTGAACTGCTAGATACAAAGGAGATGAGTGTACCCCAAGACTGTCCCCTGCTTCCCTCCACAGAGAGCCTTTCTGAGGGAGGCAGTGAAGATGTTGTTCCTAGGCCTTGTTCCCCTCCTGAAACAGTAAGTAGAGAGGAAAGTCCTCTGTGCTCAGAAAATCAAAGTCCCCCAGTGGGCTTGGAGCCTCCCACGAGCCTGGGAAAGGCTGAGGAAGACCAAAGCATCGGTACTGAGGCTGAGACTGAAGACACTCAGGAGTTAGATACTGACCCACTCTTGAAGGAAAGCAGCACTTTGACTAATGAAAACCCCAGTGAAATTGAGGAAAGTGAGGCACCAGGTGGTACAGGAAAATTCGAGGGAGAGGATAGTGATGTAAAACATCTTACAGAAAAAGATATGTGTGATCAAAACATTGACTCACCTGAAGAGAATCTGGACAAGAAGAAAAAAGGTAAAAAATTCCCCGAGGCCTCTGATAGGTGCCTAAGAAGTCAACTTTCAGATTCTTCCTCTGCCGATAGGTGCCTAAGAAATCAAAGTTCAGATTCTTCCTCTGCTTGTGCTGAGATCAAGGTTTCTAAAAATCCTGGTGCAAGACGTTCTAAAAAAGAAGGATATCCTGGTGGGGCAGCACCTGAGAGCTTCCTGACTGAAGGTTTCCATACACAAGCTCTGGAGGACACTGAAAACCCAAATGTCAATGAAAACCCCTCTGAGAAAGATGCTGAGCAGGAGGGCGAAGGAGGTGGGATGATCACCAGGCAGGCTTTTAGAAACATGCTAGCAAAAGAAGTCAAGGGGGAAGAAGGCGTTTTCCCCAGCAGTGACCCCTTAGCCGCAGTTGGCCAGCCGCCGCCTGGAGAGAAACTGGAAATCTATGTTCAGTCTAAATTAGGTGAGAACAGTACTCAAGACCCCTCTGAAAGCATTCCTTGTACGTTCCCAGAACAATCAAAAGAGAAGCCAGGACCTATTCCTGCACAAGAGACGGAAGAGGTTGTAAATGATACAGATAGTGCGGACAGCCCGCGTAAAGAAGATGACAGTGACGTGCTATCTAGCACAGTTGGATTGTCGAGTAGTAGAAGTGATGACGCTGCTGGGCCCCCAAAATGGGTCCCAAGGCTTACAAGACTGACCTCCTCAACCTACAACCTAAGACATGCTCATTCTCTGGACTCCTTGGATACTATAAAAGTGACTTCCGAAAAGGAATCAGCACAAGGAAACGCAATGCCAAAGGAAAATGAAACTTCAGAGAGTGGAGATCCCTTAGACGAGGATGACGTGGACACAGTGGCAGACGACCAGCCAAAGTTTGTAGAATGGTGTGCCGAGGAGGAGAACCAAGAGCTCATCGCCAGCTTCAATGCCCAGTACCTGAAAGTTCAGAAGGGCTGGATCCAGCTGGAGAAAGAAGCCCAGCCAACACCAAGAGCAAGGAGCAAGTCAGATAAGCTGAAGGAAATTTGGAAAAGCAAGAAAAGGTCACGGAAATGTCGGGGTTCGCTGGAGGTTCAAAAGTTTTCTCCTGTTCAGATGCTGTTTATGACAAACTTTAAATTATCTAACGTTTGCAAGTGGTTCTTAGAGACAACGGAAACCCGGTCTCTGGTGATTGTGAGGAAGCTCAATACCCGTCTTCCGGGAGACATCCCACCTGTGAAGCATCCTCTCCAGAAGTACTCTCCTTCCAGCCTGTACCCCAGTTCACTACAGGCTGAACGCTTGAAAAAACACCTGAAGAAATTTCCTGGAGCTACTCCTGCTAGGAACAATTGGAAAACACAGAAGCTCTGGGCTAAATTTCGGGAGGATCTTGACCAAGTGGAGCCAGAGGATGACAGTGACGTTAGCCTCAGCCCCAATCCTGAAGACAGCATAGAGGAGGTCAAGGAAGGTAGAAATAGCCATCCTCCCACAAACTCACCTACCCCTGCCAGTACCCGGATCCTTAGAAAATACTCCAACATTCGAGGAAAGCTCAGAGCCCAGCAGCGTTTGATCAAGAACGAGAAAGTGGAAAGCCCATTTGGTCCGGCTGTGGAAAGTAAACAGAGTTGTAAGAGTGTGTGCATCAACCCTCTGATGTCCCCCAAGCTTGCCCTGCAAGTAGGTGCAGATGGGTTTCCTGTTAAGCCCAAGAGTACCGATGGAATGAAGGGAAGGAGAGGGAAGCAGATGTCTGAAATCTCGCCGAAAGCAGAAGTTCAGAATAAACGCAAGAGGACAGAAGGCGGCAGCACTCAGGACAGGAAGGACAAGGGAGCTGCGATGAAGGCCAGCAGAGAAAAGCACGTTGATGGATCCACCAGAAGCCCCGCTGCCAAGAAGCCAGCTGCAAGGGACAGAGTCAGCCAACTGCCCAAAAAGACGACTTTGAAAGAGAAGAAAGGGAAGATCCCTAAAAAGTCACCTGGGAAGAGCTGCCCTCCCTCCAGGAAAGAAAAAGAGAATACAAGCAAAAGACCTACCCAGCCCTCCCCCTCAGAGATGGTGACAAAACCTGCAAAGCAAAAAGGGGCAGGTGAGTCCTCTTCAAGGCCACAGAAAGCCACAAATAGGAAGCAGAGCAGTGGAAAGACTCGGGCCAGACCCTCGACGAAAACCCCAGAGAACAGTGCAGCCCAGAGAAAGCGAAAGCTGAAGGCAAAGCTGGACTCTTCCCACAGCAAACGGAGGCGGATGGATACAAAGTGATTGGAAGGGCAGTATTCAAGAGTTAAAACTGTTCTACAGAAGTAACCCTTTATTTTGCATTAACTAAATCTGCTTTTATAAGCTTATCAAGCCTTTCAAGTCTGCAGTTAATGGAGAACACCACAATTTAAGATGTCAGAAATTGCATCTCAGATGGAGAAGGGAACTTGCAGAGTCTTTCTCTGAGGCTGAGTAAGGGAAGTTATATATTATATTCTGGTTGTTCCTTGGGTTTTAAACTTGGAACCAAGCAGTTTTAGTTTTTAAAAGTACAGTGCCTTATTTATCCTTTTTGTTTTTAAATTTACAAAAGCTAAAAAGCTGATCTATGTGATTAAAGGCTTGTATTTTATACTTGATGCACAAGCACTTGTACTGTAGCCGAGAAGACCACCATCATGCACATAAAAGTAGCTTTTCAGCAGCCACCCTACAGTATCTGTACATGAACAGATGCTCCTCTTTGCAAACCCCAGCAGTGAACTTCCCTCTGTCTTGTTTGTTTAAATGATATTTGAAAGCTAAACCAAATCATTTTTATGGTATGTGGAGAATGCAGAGGGAATTTATAATTATTATAAAAGATTAATATTTCTGTTACCCCATTTTAAAAATTCATATTCATTGTTGGTCACTCATCTCTGATCTTTTGTCATTTGAAGAAAGTATTCTAAATTATGTGCCCATGGGTTAAGAGGTGTGTCACAAGGTGTTAATATTGATTTATGGGCTCTAAAAGTTATTCACATCCCCCAAATTATTTGCATTACTGATTCTTATCATCCTTTTCATTTTTGGCCTTGCAGGATTGCTAGCACACTAGTGAGGTTTTCATCCTACTTTGGGGGAAAAAAAAAAAAACCTAGGACCTTTTTTCCATCTTGTAGCCGTAATTTGACAATTAGGATAAGAGTGACCGTTCTGATTTTTTCCTTGCCCTGAGTACTTCCATAGTCAAAGAAAGCCAAAATGTTATTTTCAGTAATAGAAAAGTTTAAGACGTGTGTGTGTGTATGTTTGGGTGCATTTGCCTGTGGTTATAAGCCACAGATGTCTCCCAAGCCCAGTTTTACAGTAAAATTCTTTCTTCTCCATGCAGTGTGATAGGGTGTTCATGAGCTGAGTAATTAGCATATGCCAGATGACTTAAATGTAGCCCAGGGTCGCTATGAGTATCCCCCAAATCACTATGGCAGCAGACTCAGAGAGGTGTAAACAACACAGAATTGTATAAAGGTCAGAGCAGGCTTGCTGTTGGAGAAAGGAGCACCAACATCTCATAGTGTGCCCATACACACCCCTGTACCAGGAGCTAATGTTCAGCTGGTATTCCAATGTGAAATGTACATGGTTAGAGTAGTAGGTGCCCTTTCTGATTGGTTAGCACCATACTAGCAGTTAATACTTGTAGTGTTACACTGGCCTCTGTCATGTCAGGCTCTGTTTCATGGCTCAAAAGTGTGAGCTGCAATATTTGTAACTGATGTTGTTTGAGGCCTAAGATGGGTACATTGGCTTTACCTTGGTGCCTGTGACATTGCTCCATTATAACATAGTGTGTACTCGACGTCTCCATTGGGCCACTCTACCAGTAAGGCTTGGTTGCTAAAGCCTCAGCCAGCTTCTCTAACATGCTCTCTCCCCAGAATAGGCTTGTATGGATAGCTGCTACTCTCTCCTTTTTATTAAAAATGTTTCCATTCATATTGCTTCAGATCTGTTTGGATTAACCCAGATGTACCTTTATTCATGCATTAGTTCATTCAAATCATGATAAAACAGGTTTTCTACCCATTCTGTTAAAGTTTTGCTGTATATAATGAAAACTTCTGATTGGATAGGACTGGAGAAAAGCATTTGATTCATGGGAAATTGAAAATTGTGTTGAATTTTATAGATAGTGAAGTTTGCTATCTTCCATGAAGCCTTGATTTTTTTTTTCGTGGTGTCTCCTCTATCCCATGAGTCTTTTTTTTTTTTTTTTTTTTTTTTTTTTTTATTTTTGACTTTGGCCATTCAGGAGCTACCTATATTAATGAAACTGCTGAGTGTGTATGTTGGCAACCTTTCTCAGCATTAAGTTGCACAGAAGCATTAACCTGTTTTAAGTAGATTCATTTAATCTATAAAAGTGGTTTTAAAGTTTTTAAAAATCTTTTCATATAGTCGTCACTGGATATTGTTTTTGCGGTGACTTAAACGGTGGAGGTTTGCCCATGTCAGGTGTGCTGATCCCTGTACATATGTTCAAGGTGCCCCCTTAGCTGCATATAGACTACCTTGTAAGGGTGCTTGGATTAGGTTAGGGATGTGAGGCTGTAAGTGGGTGGTACTTTTCCAGTTGCTGGTTTATAATTCATTCCATTACTTTTCTAAGTTCTTTTTCATTTTTAAAAGCTTACTTCAAGATAATAGCCTTCTCTCCCATTCTAGGCAGTATTTGAGATAAGGTATCAATGTTTATGTATTTATTTTATACACCTAACAATGCAATGGATCATCTTTAAAATCAACTTACACTTTATAGTAGACCACATTTAAATAGACTGGGATTCTACATAATTAAGACACTTAAAAGTTTAGAATTATTTTTATATTTGTTGAATCTCATTTTTGCTTATTCAGTTAACTTTACTAATAGAAGAAAGAAAAAAAGCAAACTTGAGGGCCGACTCTGGAAGCTCTTTTACACTTACAACAGATGCTGGCAAACCTGTCTCCCAGACACCTCCAAGCCTTGGTTTCATCTCGAGTCTCCCCTTGTTTTCCCTCTCTTGCAAAGACCTCCTTCCTGTAGCCATTGTCACAGTGTGGCTTGCCACTCGATGCAAAGGCAGTCTGTCCCACCTTCTGGATTCCAAATTTGAAAGGAATTCTCCTCCTGGGCCTGTGCTCAGTGAAGTGACTGTTGGAGCTGATGTTGATGACCAGAGAACATTGGTGTTTCCTCTAAGCTTCTGGAGGAGCTGGAAGACGCCTGGGAAGCAATCACTGAAGCTCTACCATAGCTCCCCAGAGGTGAGCCCTCTTCAGGAGACCCATTTCTATCTCCCATTTTCTATCCCCTGAGGCCCCCTGGGTTTGGGAGGACAGCATGGAGACTGTACAGTCATTTGGGGTCCAGAGCCTCACCCCTAGCACTTCCTCAGACGTGTAGCAATCTTGGAGCGCAGCAAGAAGGCCATGAACCTTTGTTGTGCTCTTGAGGCTTCTTACATATAAATGTTATTAATGTCTGTTAACCTGCAGTTGCTAGTCCCTTGGCTCCCTTAGGTAGAGGCCAGTTCTGTTGTGTCTGTACTTCGTTAAAGACTTCTACACAAGCCTTATTTAAAAAATAATCTTAGGCTGTGGGTGTCGTGCCTCATTGTTCCTGCATAGTATAGATAGGTGTTAGTCATCCTTTCACAAAGGTGGTGCTTTTAATAGGATCCTCTACGCATCACATACTGTGCAGGTGGATTTCTCACCGTTCAGATAGGTCATCAGTAAAACATCACTTCAAGACGGTCATTTTGAATTGAAGTTTGGACTCTTCTCCCGTGTGATGAATTCTGTAGTGACGACTGAAGCTGTCACCATCATTTGTGGGCAGTTTGCCTGTTGATCAATGGACCTACGAGCCAAGTAGGAAAGGGCAACATGCTATGTGAGGCAAGCTGGAGATGCCGTAGTGTCACCCTCAGTGGGTCTGGCGTGTTGTCAGTGCCCCTGGGACTGGGCTGGAGTTTCCCAAGGTGCTGGCCCAAGTTGCCACACCCGCTCCTTTTGGTTTTAGGTCAGCCCATGCAGGGTCTCATTTGGCCGACAGATGATCTTTCACAGGTCTGCAAACTGTGGGCTGGTCATTCTTTTGTAAATAAAAGGTTTTTGGAACATAGCCACTCCCATGTGTTTATGTATTGTCTCTGGCTGCTTTCCAGCAGAGTTGGGCATCTGCAGCAGAGACCACATGACCCACAAAAGCCTAAAATATTTACTACCTGGACCTTTAAGAAAACGTTTGCTGCCCCATGCCTGAGAAAAGAATCTTTTTTTCAGGATAAAGAAGCTTCCCTGGTTCATCTTCTCCTTTCACCTTCTTCTTTTCTTCTCCTTCCTCCTTATCTTACCTCAATTTTGTTCTTTTTACGTGTCTCTCGTTTTTCTTGCTACAAAAAAGACACATTATATTGCCACAGCACATCAGATACCATCTCCTGAAACTTGAGCTACCTTAGCCTCACATCCTGTTAGAATCACCCATCACAGTGGCCAAATCGAGGCCACCTTAACCTCTGGAGTCAGAATCCATGAGCAACTAGGAATTCAGAGTTCTAACGTGATGTGGCCTGGGCCTCTCCTTTCATTCAGTTTTTATCATAGACCTGACTCTGGCTTCACTTCTTGTATATTACTAAAGTAAGCCAGATTTTGTTTCTTTCAAAATTAGTTGAGACAACTTTAGGTGGATGTTCAGTTTTCTGAACCTTACATTTAGATACGGAAAAGCCTTTTCACAGAGAGGAAACAAAGTCCAATCATAAACCCAAGGCATTGTTTATTATGTAATATTTTTGGCCAGCTTCTAGGAAAATAAAAAATGTATTGGCACTGATACTTTTTTCAGTCACCTACTCTTCTTTCAAAATAATTTTATTAAAGGCACGCCAGCAACTGGAAGATAAAGACTTGAAGTGCTTTAGAAAGACTAATAGAAAATTGGAGCCTGTTATAACCTGAGTGTGACTGAGAAGTTATGGATGATTAGATTAAATCCTGTCAACTGCCAAGGTTTTGTCTTCCCCCTCCCCCAAAACTCAAGGATCTGTTTCTCAGTGGCTCTAAAACAGTGACTGTTCCTTTTGTTTTGAAACAGATAATTATCATTTTGAATTCTTAACTGAATTTTTATCTTCTTATGGCTCGGTATCCACTGAAATATTGGAAGTTTTTCTGAGTATGAAATCATGTCTATGTAAGGCATCACCAAGGCAATCCTCACATCCCAGTAGTAAATACTCTACCCCAGGCTTGCTCCCAAGTCCTTTTCAGGGAGAAAGAGAAAATAAAAAGATGATTGTATTTAATACAAGCAGAATTATGGGAAGCCTTTTGAGACAGCCTTCGATATAGTTCATGCCTTGAAATGTCAGAACAAACTGCTGTATTCTACAGTGGACGGATTGGAAGACATGAAAGTCTGACCTCCTTCGCTTAAAGATACCGTCATGCTCAGGCAGAAACCCAGAGCTCTCTGATGCTGCTTGCCATGCTATACTGGGGACCCAGGGAACCACCTGAGTCACCTTGCAGGCATCCTTGCTCATGCTTCTGCCCTTGGAATTGAGCCACAGCTGGCCAGTTCCTTGCATTACCTTCCCTTTGTCTGATCATTTTCCCAGAACCCTGGTGGTTTATGTTAGTGCTCAGAGGGGCAGGTGTGCGGTTATGCTTGCCAGTGAGCAAAGTGACACAGAGGCTTTCTCTCCCAGAAATGGCTTTCTGGGACCATTCCATTTAACATGAGCTGCTCAGTAGGCAAGCCACATGGAAGTAGATTGCTTATTAAAAAAAGAACCACTTGCCCATGGTTTTATAATATACCAGAGATTGGAGGAGTGCATTGTACCTTGTTTTTTTAAGGGTTATGTTAAAAAAAAAAAAGAGAGACCCCATGTGGCCCACACAGCCTAAAATATAAGCTATTTACTACCTGACCCTTTAAAGAAAAGGTTTACTGGCCCTTGCAATATGTCATTCAAGATCAAATTGTGTGGCAAGTTAGGCACAAACTTATTTTTTTATGTAGTCCAGCATTGCAACATCTCTTTCCTTTTAGATTTCACGGTTTCTGCCTGTTCGATCTTAGCACACAGCTGCTGTTCCACATTATTCCTGACTAATGCTTGTGTATTAAAGAAAAAAAAAAAAATCTCCCTTTGTGGATTGAGTATTTGTTGAATCGTGGACATTCAATCTGATCTACTAGGATAACTAGTTAAAGCTAAAAGTACAAAGTCTTTTAAACTAAAATTACTACAGTTGTCTTCATGTTTATGAGTCAGGGTGAACTTGACTCTCATGGAGAGATGTTCCCCTACAGCAGTGCTCAGCACAAACGGATTTCCTCATGAACTGAAAGCCTAGAATAGTGCCTCTCCCGGCAGGCAGAGAGCATGTTAGTTTCACCCCCCAGAAACTATACGGTATATTCATGTACAGTATATTTGCAAGTTTATCACTCCCCAAGCTTCGGTCATTACTTGTGAATATAAATGGCTGGTCTTTTTCCCTGTCTGAACCTCTAATCCAGATTACCCATCCTCAGCTCTCTTAAAAATACCAGCATGTCGATGGCACCTTGTCAGCCCACCAGCAGCTTTAGACCGAAGTTCAGAGCTCTCTGGCCTGGCCAGTGAAGCCCGCTCCTGGTCAGGCCTAACTCACCTCATTTTGAGGACCCACCTTTGGCACCTTGCCTCTTCCCTCTTCTGCTTATGCCCCAAGCCCCCTTCCAGGAGGCCTCTGGGAAGTCTCCTACCTTTCAAGTGCTTCACTGAACATATATATGTTGTATTAGAAGCATTTCTTTTCATAACTATTTTTCTTCTCGTAGTTAGCCATTGGGTCCAAATGTAGTCACCTTACCAACTTTCTCACTCAAGTCGTTTTCTATAATCTACACTTGATGTCGTCTTGTAGCTAAATCTGTAGAATTTGGGAGGTAGTTTGTGGAAGAGATGCTATACAAACAAGATTTTCATAATTTTGTATATTTATACCACAGGTAGGGATTAGTTTTAGAGCCACTATAGCTTAAGGTTATAAGTTTCACCAGTGATTTCTGCATTCTTAATAGTTCTAGGAGACTATGTGACTATGATTTCAAATACATATATATAATACGTATTTATACACACCACTGTGAAATTTATTTCACTGTGTAAATAGTGGTATTTTCCTTTTCAAATGCTTCTATAGAAAGTATTTATTTTAACAAACAAACAAAAAAAATTAATGTCAAAAGGGCTTTCCAAAAAAGTTTTCTTTCTAGAGAACCCATCCTCCCCAGCTACGATGCTCGGCCACTGAATCCCCAAACAACATAGTGAAGGCAGAAGGGTGAGCCTTGAAGCCCTCACTGTATTGGGGCAGATGCAACTGGATTGGGAACCTGAGCACAATCCCCACTGTCACCCCATCCCAGAACAAAGTGGGTCTCCCACAATCGGTGTGGCTGCACCAGGTATGGCATCGGGGCTTGCCTCTAGCAGCCCACTTTTTGCATACGCAGTTGGTACATTCACCTGTAGATTTCAACATCCTGTGCAGGGAGATGAGCCTTAGTTGTAACCCCAAGGAAATCCAAACCTATACCTGTGGGAAATGGAGAAACCACTGGTTGCCTAAAGAAAGCATTAAGATGTATTTTAGTCTTTCTCACCTTCATGAAAGACACCTGTTCCCACTCTCGTTAACCACGGGAGATAAGCACGTTTCCTCCTGCACCTTGACTGAGTACTGAGCGCCTCAGCTCGCTGCCTCCTCCCTCTCTCAGCATCTGTGCAGATGTGGGCCAGCCCACCTATAACTGATGGTACACAGTGAGGTCATCTGCTCTAAGATGTGTGTGGCTTTACTTCTCAGGAGTCCTGGTCTGCAATTCAGCGACCATAAATGTAATGGAACTAATGCTTTCCCATCAGGTTCCTCTTCCCTGTGCCCCATTCCTGGGCACCCCTGTCTGAGTCACGATTCTCTTTCTGCCCAGCTGGCTGGACTGAGAACTGCAGCTCCAGGACTGCGGTGAGCTTGGGACTGGACACACAGGGATTTGTGTCATCCATTTGAACCATAATTAGCATATTTACTTATGGTCTCCCTTTGTCTTTTCTAAACAAATGAGGAAGACACTTGAACAGTAATGCTGGAGAATGTTTTTTTTCAGATGCTATTTGTAAGCAAATCTGATTTTAAGATGAAATGTGAAAGGGTAACTAGGTGCCAGGGAATTTAGCACTGAACTAGACAGAACTTTTTTAACCTTTGCAGGAAGAAATAAACTTTGCTCTCATCTAAATGTTCACGAGAAATAATGTTGTAAATAGTTTTTTAAAAATATTTATTACATGTGCTGTGTACAGATTCATGTTCTGAGTGATGTTGCTTTGCATTGTAGTGTTGTAGAATATATTTTGAGCAGTGGACTTCCTTTCATAACACAGTTCACACATGGAGAAAGAACAAAAACCAGCAGGTTGAGAGCTGTTTGGGGCATTTGATCTGTAATGTTACATCAAATCCAAGCTTTAATCGTTCCCTCTTCTCATCTGGTTACGTTATTGTATATTACACACACACACACACACACACACACACACACACACACACACACACACGTATGATAAACCGGTCAGTGGTCAGCCCCCAGACCTGCAGAGCAGATTTCCAGGTTTTCTTTCTGATGTGTTGCCTGTAAGCAATAAGATTCTAGGTAATAGCATTTATTCCGGGCTCTGCGTTAGCCCTTGTCTCAGAGGATAGGGTGGGGGTAGAACAGCTCTTGCTAAGACCTCTTGCCTTTGCTGGAGAGGTTGCTGTACTTGAATTTTTGCTTCTGTTTGTCTGCACGCTCCTTCACATCATACAACACTAGCGATGGATGAGAAATCTGCCAGCACCAGACACATCAAAAATTGGGCATAGAGACTGAAAAATTATCAATTTTCCATGAATTTGTAGGGTTTACAGAATCTAGCTGAGGCAAAACGCATTTGGCTGTAGCATAAGTGTAAGAACCTTTCACATTAAAAATGTAAATGGCCAATAAAAAGTCCTTTGACTGTATCTGAGCTACCTTTAAGAGCTAGCCCATTTCTTGTACTCCTCCTCTGTGCCTGAGTTTGAAATATCTGAAGCCCCCTCCGTGTCTGGGGTTAAATCATTTAGGTTCGTGCAAAGAGGGCAGTTGCCTCTCCAAGCGTCCCAGCGTGTTCAGTCCAACAGATTTCTAAGCTGTTTAGCAGCCTCTCCTTGTGACCGTCCTGAACTTTATGAAAAATACCCCACACCCAGATAACCATTAATAGAATAATGTAGTTTTTTAGGCTTTTGGAATATGTCTTCTCTTTTGTATTTATGATGGTGTTTGGAATTTTTTGCTAGTGTTTTTTTAGATTGAAGTGGGTGCATTAGGGTAAAACTTTCCATTGCTGAGCCTGAAGCAAGCAAGAGGAAAGAAGCGGACCTATGTTGTGTCTTTGGGAAGGTGACTACTTCTTGTGGCGGGGGGAGGGCGGGGGTGCGTTATAGATTATGTGGGGTAAAATAGAATTCCGCCCTGAGGCTCCCTGAGTCTTATGGCCTTGTAATAAATAATCCCTTTATTAGCCTCACTTAATCTCAATAGAAGCCTGCTGTTTACCCTCAGGGAACAAGTAGTTTTCAAAATTGAGCTCCTCCCAGGTCATTGGCCAGTGCCTGTGTGCAGGCATTGGTCATCTTTGTGAACTCATGGCATTATTTTCCCATACGTATTATGATATTAAGAAATTCAACCCCAACCTGTATGAAAAGCACAGCCCAGGGTCCTACTTTTAGGCTAGAGTTAATGCCTTTGAGAGGCCAGGGGGTCATAGGAGGCCCATGCAATTTAACTGAAGCTCAGGTGCCGTGTTGGGTTTTTATTGGTTTTAGGCCACAGCCTTCAGAATGAGTTTAGGGCAGGGCTGCTGATCCGGCTGTGGATCCAGGGAGCTCTAAGATGAATCTCTACCGTTCCTTTAAAGGTCTTTCTGGTTCTTCCCAGTGTTGTCATTGCCGAGGTCAATCTCGTAGTTGTTCAGATGTGCTCCTTTTTGCTGTCTTGTGAGTCTTAGCCAGTGATCCAGATGCCCAAGGACAGAGTCTCCAGAGGGCCTAGCTCCTTCCTGGTACCAAGTGTGTGATCCTGACCTGTGTGAAGGCGGTCTTGTCAAAAGTAGTGAAATGAGAATTTCTGCAAATGGTAATCCGGATGATCAGCATGTATCCCTCGGGCCTGGACTTCCACTATGTTAGTGAGTGTAGGAAAATACTGTGTCTTTTATGGAAGAAAATTCAATGTATGCTGTGAATTTGTTGGTTTGAAACATTGAAAATTTTTCATTAGACAATGTTTACATACCTCACCTGAAGAACCTTTGAGAGTGTATATATGAAATTTAAAATATATTAAGTTGCTTTAAAACAATATGTATAGCTATAAAAGTTGGAGTTATTTTAACTTTGAATATGTACCAAGTCTCTTAAATATTGAAATCTTGTGGACTTTTTGTGCTTCTGTGTTTTACTTTCCTATTAGACCATGTAGGAAACTGTGTTCTTGTTATTGGTAAAGGGGCCCTCACTGAAATCCAAGCTTGGAAGGATTTCCTTTGTTGTTTCAGATTTTCTAGTTTGGTTTTGAGGGTTGGGTTATGGAGCTAGAGGATGTGTGGGTGGGATTTCGCTAACGTTGACATCTATTCCATGAGCTTTTCCTAGGCGCTTATTTTATTGCAGCGTATTAAACTTCTTTGATATTAAAGTGTCTTTGTGTAGTTACTGGAGAGGGTACAGATCGCATTGAAGCCCAGCATTCAACTTGTAGCCTTTGGCAAAGTTGGTAAGTTGCCAGAAGGAACCAAAAAGCAATACTTCTTACTACTTTTGCCTCGGCCACTGATGTTGGGACTTAAAGGAACATCGTTTGGTAGATCTGTGGCCATTTTGTGAGTTATGCCTAACTTCAGGGAATAGAAAACACAATGGATGATGCTTGGGAATTCCCATGGCAGAATTGGGAAGGTGCCGGTGCTTCATCCTGAGGTGCAAGGAGCAACTGAATCCGCGCTTCTGACCTCAGGTATGCCACTGCTAGATGAGGGGGGATGTGCACAGCACCCCAGCTCTCTGGAGCCCATGTTGGGGTATGGCAGAAAGTTGGCAGGAAATCCTTCCATTTACTCGCCTCATGACCCGTTTCATTATATTCTTTCAACTCTCCTGGAGATGAGTCTATTTAGGGATCCAGTGAGCCAGTGATTCCTGTGGAATCAGCCACAATTTCATTAACAAGTTCATCTGACAGTGGCCATTGACATGCAGAACTCCACCCGATGGAAATAACCCTGCAGCTGGCAGTCAGGCCGCCCTTCTTAATTTGAATTTGGAGAACTGTCTTGTTCCAGATGAGGACTTTTCGTTGTTGAAATAGACCTCTTTTCCTCCAATATTCATCCTGTGGTAGAATAACTGGAATCTGACATGAGAGATGCAGACTGGCTTGGGGTGAGGGAACATCTCTCAAATGAACTCTCAGGGCTCAGGACATAGGGGTGATAGAGATGCATTATCACCAATATGGGGAAGTGTGGCAACTCTAGTTGGAAGCCTGGGCATCCCTTCGACTCCCTCCACCCCCCAGCCAAGCCCTGCTGTGCCCATTCCCTTGGCTAGATATTTCCTTGTAACTGAAATGTGCCACTTACTTTACTCTAACTCAGGTTGCAGACTGGTGGCTGACAGTTGTGTTTTATTTAGCCAGTGTTTAAAAAACAATATTTTAAAACTGAGTGTTTACATAATAATTGATTTCTAGCTTCTCTTTTAAAAAAAGATAATGAAGATCTGACAAAATTAGTGTGTGGTAAGAATCAGTTGAAGCTGGGTAGGTTGGAAAGCTCACCCTTCAGGTCATCACAATCTGCCTCATTTACCATTTGTCCCTTGCTCTTTACAGTAGGGAACCAGCTCTCTATCCCTGCTGCTTTATCAGAAGTGGCAGTACAGATGATGGGCTGAAGGGCATGCGCCAACTTGATTCATTTAGGTAAGTAACGTACTGGCCTCTCCAGACTCCTGAGCTTACAACCCTATTTTAACCTGTTTTCTGTCCTGTACCTGGTTCCTTACATTTGCTCCCAAATCCCTCATTGCTTTGAAGGCACTGCAGTTACCATCACTGACCACTTTCAAGGTGACCATGTGCTGTTAAGGTGTGGCATATGTGACCGTCAACCACGAGCGGGAAATCAGTTTATGGTCCTGCATCAGAGGAGGGCCAGCGGGGTCCCCTTGGTGTCAGGGGGCTTGCGCACCCTCACTGCCAGGGCCTGGCCTCACCAAGACACTGAGGTCACTCGTCCTACAAAGCTCAATTTGAGTGCAATTCTGTGGTCTGAAGCCATAGTAGAGCCACTGTAGAAGGAGGTTTGCCTCCTTTCTCCACTGACCCCTAAGAACTACTGTTCTGGTGCCTGACAGGTCAACCTTACAGGACAGTTGGAGAAGCCGCACTAATCTGTTGCCCTGATGCTCTAGAACCTTCAGAGCCATGATAAATATGGGCATGGCTCTGTACACAAACTTACAAAACGTGGGTGTGACACTTGAAGAGAAGTGAGGATGGACAGCCTCCCCAGATCCGTGTGTGCTGTGCCGTGTCAGGCTCTGTCCTCACACTGACATCCCCAGGGAGCTATGACTAAGCCACCCCCCAGACCTCCCCTTCCTTTTTCAGGAGGAACAGGCCTCCTTTGCCACTTCAGGAAGCCTAGAGAGTTCCAAGGGCAGATACCCTACATGTGCTGTGTCTGGGCTCCATGCCTGCCTTGTGGCTGGTTTATGGGCAGCCCAGAAACTCTCACCCGTGCGAGGTTGTGTGTCAGCAGCCCTGGGCTCATCCTTGATGCAGAAAAAGAGATCAACAAAGGCAGAACCTGAGTGAATCAATTTCATGTTCACAGGAAGACAACAGACAATATCCAACATGTTCTAAAATAACACGTCTCAGGACAGGGCAGGTGTGGCTCCCCCAGGGGCTTGTTCTAAACCAGTCTCTTTAAAAGAGGGATCCAAACAAGACTACAGAACCCCCCCACCCCAAACCAAACCAAATGTCACAACTACATAGCATCTGAAAAGCGAAGCAAGACACTGGATGTTGACTTTAACATATAAAAATACTATAACAAAATGAAATACAAATATATATTAGAATCTGTTAAGTATTCTGTGTAAAGAGATACTTTCATGGTTAGGCTAACAGCAGGCAAAGAAGAGACAAAAGTCCAGGCTTTTCCGTTTCCTGACACCTGCACAGGGAGCCAGGGCCACTGTCGCCTGCAGTGCTGCCAAAGCAGCAGCAACTTTGGGACTTGCCCTGCTTATGTCTCTTCAGTGGAATCAGCCGAGGACGACGTCAAAGTGAACTGGAGTCTTTACCAAAGGGGTGGCAAGGCTTGGAAATGATTTCTCAGATGATTTCGCGGCAGCCTTCTTCTGGGACTCGGCAGGCCCAAACGTGAACAGGCAAGGTGTGTGGTGATCCAGTTCCTTAGCAACTTTCGGGTAGGTGGTTCATTTGAGGAAAACTTGATCCTGGGGCGGATGGGTCTCTCGGCCCCTTGCTGCCCTCACCCTTGTGGTGCATCCCAATCTTCTGGCTCCACCAAGGGTGAGTGTGGAGCTGGGCTGGGGCGCGGGGTGCTGTGGAGGGGTGGACAGGGGTGGCAGCAAGCTCGCAGGGTGCTCCCCGCAAACAAACACTCCATCCTCTGCCCTCCCAAACCCATGGCACTGGGAGTGCAGGACTCCTGGCAGCCAGGACCTGTCTGCAGGTGCCCTTTCCACTTCTGCAGAGTGAAGAGGTCCTGCCAGACATTGCCCCTCAAGCCCGGGGAACAGTTTCTGCAGGTCAGTGAGGAACGGTGGTGGCCAGGAGAAGGTACGTGTCTCAGGGTTGGTGGGTTCCAGAACCCTCTCTTCCGTGGAAGGGGCAGGCTAGCTACACTTGAGCTTTCCTTCCTACCCAGCCTCGTGCTGGCTGCTGTCCAGGCGCCCGCAGGGGCCCAGAAAGTCTAGGTAAGAGACTGATGCTGTGCAGCCCTAGGAGAAGCCCCTCGAGGCCCAGGCTGCTGCCCATGTGTGTGAGGGGTGCTGTGGCCTTGCTCAGAGTTACAAGAAAATAGAGCCTGGCCCCTGGTAAGGGGCAGATCCAGCCTTCAGGACACCTCCCCAGGTGGACAGGGCAGGGTCCTCTTCCCATTACAGGGGGCCCAGGTCTCAAACTCACTGGCCTGAGTCCCAGGGTAGTGGAGCACACCAGGCGCGCTCAGTCGTAGGAAGCTCCAGGATACTCGGTATCGAGGGCTCCGCCTGCTGCCCCCAAGCACAAGGCCACCTCAGCCCCAACACAACACACTCCCCTGACCCTGAAGATGGAAGGAGTCAGGAAAGGGACATGCTCACCCTCCTTGTCCCCCAGGATCCCCCAGGGGCACACACTCTTGGGGAGACACTGGGACAGGAGAGCGTGACCTATCTTCCTTCCAGCCAGCTCGCTATTTAGGCACAAAGATCATCTTTCTGCGTTTTCATTCTGCATGGAAGAGAAGCATTTGTAGTCACACGGCCACTTGTTCGATGACTCCAGATACAGTCCTTCCTTGCAACACTCGGAGTAAGCAGCTCTGGCCTGGGCCGGTGTCTGCGGTTGGAGCCCTCACTCGCCCCAGATCCCTTCCCAGGCATCCTCCCAGGCATCACAGGTCGCTCCTGTGTTCCGTAGTCAGTCCCATCTGTCCGTGAAGGGAGAACACCCGCAGTACCCAGCCCCGGTTAGGCACATGAATACTTGTTGACGTGATTAATGAAAGTAGATCTTCTAACTCTTCCAGCTTCCCTCCTGGAGCCACAGTGGGAGGGTCTACATTGCTCGCCCCCATCTCCCCATTTGATAGCTGAGAAGACTGAGGCCCATGAGGAAGAAGTTTGCCCAGAGTGACAGAGCCAGCGGAGGTTTCCTGATGTCTGGACCACTGCTCCCTACTGGTCTGCGGCATGAGGTGATCTGAACCCAGTCTACATGGGAGGAGACCCCCTCCTTGGCTTAGCAGCCTAGCCCAAGCCCCTTACACCCCGAAGTCCCCCTGCTAGCTAGCAGCTGATGGCTGGCTAATGGCTGGGGAAGCCCAGGACCAATGCCCCCTTGGTGGCTGGCTAGTGTGTGGAGGTGGTGATGTTTATTCAGTTGGAACCAAGAAGCCCTCTGTCCTTTTTGGTGGTGTCTGCCCGCTAAGCAGTCCCAGCGGTTGTTTCCTCCGCATGAGCACCCTCCTTGAAATTACAGTGCTCATCCCATAATTTGGGGATTCAGAGGTCTGGTCCTAAAACCACCTCCACCCCCTGGCCCTTTCCCAAGCAAGCAGTGGCTGCAGCACTGCCAGGCAGCCCAGGGGGCAGGGCTTGATCCCTTCCTGGCCAGCAGGAGGGGGCCCTTCCCCTTCGCAGCCTGGCCTACTGCCAGCAGACGCGGCAGCAGCAGCAGCAGAAGCTGAGAGCCAGGCCGGCTGCCCCAGCGCAGGCTGAGAGTACTTCAAGGTTATCTGCAGGGGGGGCAAGGGGCTTCTGGGACCCGCACAGGCCACAGGTGAGAGGGAAATGCTGGTTTGGGAAGGGGCAGTCCCATCTTCAGACCCAGGTGGCAGGCAAGGAGGAGGTGTCACTATTCTGCACTTCTTGGCCTGACCTCACGCACACATCCATTCAACAAATATTTATTAAGCGCCTATTTGTGCAAGGCACTTCCGGAGAGGGCGGGCTACGGCCCGGGCCACGCCCACCCGCCCCGCCCCGCCCCAAGCTGCGTCGCCCTCGGCTTTAGAAAGGTGGTTCTGCCCCACGCCCACGGGAGGGCCGGTAGCTCAGGCGTCGCCGTGGTGATGGCCCGCACCCCAGCCCAGCTGCCGGTCACTCGGTCTCCGCTGCGGCCGCGTCCCCTCGCCCGCCCTCTCCCCTCCCCGTCCACGCCGGGCGCTAAGCGCAGAAGGCACAGCCACACTTGGTGGGCTTCTCCACCTCCTCGGCAAAAGAGGTCCCGTCGCTGCACTCAAAGGTGAACTTCCTCCGCTTCAGCCGCAGGCCCTGGCAGCAGCCCTGGCCGGGGCATGAGCCCAGGCACTCCACCCACGACAGCGGGCGCGTGGTCTGGCAGATTGCATAGCCCCTCTGGACCTGGTGAAAGTCCCGGACAGGGTCCCCCCGGCACTCGGACTCTGGATGGGACAGACACCAAGAGAAAGCCTCAGGGCACACCCATGGGCCAGCGCTGCCCCTGGGGAGGCAGGAGGAGGAGAAAAAGGAGGAGGAGGAGGGTGGGGCAGCATCCTTGGACCCCCCACCTCCATCCCCACCTCCTCCCTGCCAGACATGCACATGCACACGCTTCCTCCTGGGCCCACAGTGAGGTCAGTGAAAAGGAAGAACTTTCTAGCTGCCAAGGCCCCCCAGGACAGATTGCGCTGTCGGGGTACGGTGGCCTCCAGAGGAGTGCAAGAGGTGGCTGGAAGCCTGGGAGGCGATGACATCAGAGAAGAAATTGGAGCCAGGAGGACCTGGGAAGGGTCCCCAACTCTCAGACTTCCTGCTGCTCTCCAGGTCCCTAAGTGATGTGGCCAAGATGCTGTTACTCTGGTGGTCTCTTCTGTAAGGAGAGACCCCAGCCAGAAGGGGCACTTAGCCCAGATAAAGGGGCTACAGGGCAAGCTGGGCCAGGGAGAGATGGGCATCTGTCTGGGGGTGGGGCTCAGAGCCCAGAGGATTGGGGGCGCTACAGCCCAATAGCAGCCCAAGGTGCAAGAGGGGAAAGGGGGCACGGAGGGGTTGCTGAGGTTGGGAAAAAGTCACTAAAGCACGTTGTGGGGAGGGACCCTGGAGAGGGCATGTCAGGAGGGGGGCCCCTGACCTTGCTCGCACAGCTCGCCCGAAAAGCCGGGGTCACACACACAGTGTGCCCCCTTGGTGGCTGAGGCCTGGCAGTGGCCGTGCAGGCACCGCAGGCCCCCACAGGGGTCTGCAGGTGCCCCAGCCTGGTTGCACAGGGCCCCCGAGTACCCATCCTGGCACTGGCAGCTGTAGGAAAGAGCATCTAGAGGCATGCACTTCCCGTGGACACACCTGGAGGGGACAGAGAAAAGGCACTGTGAGGACAGGCCGAGCCAATCCAAGCCCACCCGAGGGCACCCCACACCCCCAGCCTTGGGCTTCACGGGGTTTTATTCTGTTCCCAAAATTGAAATAAAGGGAGCAAAATGTGATTCTCTGTTTGTCCCTAGGGTCCTCTTCTTCTTAATAAAAACTGAAAGCCAGAAAAAATTAATAAAACCCTCTGTTAGGCCACATGTTCCAATTTTGGAGTTTAAAGACACAGTCTTTCCTCACCATGGGGAAGTGGAACTTGCAGGGAAGGGAAGGGAACCTGCAGGTGGGCAGTGGGCGAGGGTTCCCTGAGCCCAGCCCAGGCTCACTTGTGGCCATGGCAGGGGCCGTCGGCTGGCTGGTCGCAGTGCAGGCCCTCCCAGCCGGCCTCGCAGTGGCACACAGGCCCTGGTGTGGCATTGGGCTGGCAGATGCCATGCAGGCAGTAGAGCTTCCGGCAGGGCTCACAGCCTGGCACCACCCCTGGCTTCATCCTCGTCTTGGTGAAGTCCTGCAACTCGTTGTTGATGTACAGGTTTCGGATGCAACCGTGGAAGCTCGTGCCATTGAGGATCTGCCACAGGCGGAAGGCAGCCGAATTCACGTCCACTGGCATCCCTGGAGTGGAGGGGAGGGGGCAGAGCTGGGCTGAGTTAGGCTCAAACCTTGCCTGGCACCCACCTCTGAGGTCCACTGGGCATCTCTACAGTGTTCCCTCTTGCCCTCGACATCTGTCCTTCAGTCTCTGCAACTCTGGGCCAATGTCTTTTGCCACCTTGGAGGGTCCAGACGCCTTTCCCAGAAGAAATGGAAAAGCTGCTTCCTCTGTGATCAGAGCCTGGGGGTGCCAGGCCTGGCAGCAGCCAGCTGACAAGTGATGCTCTGGGTGCCCGAGTCTGGCTGCCCTCGCCCAGGGCTCCTGCCCAGAACACCAGCTTTTACCTCCCAGAGACCCCAAAAGCAGCAAAGGACTTGGGCCCAGAACTCATGTGTACGGCACTTTGTCCCCCACTTTTGTGGTCATCCCTTCACAGCAGCCCTCTGACGTCAGAGTTGCTGAAACCCCTTCGATTTCAGTGCTCAGGGACCTGCGCAAAGTTGCACAACTAGTAAACAGCAGAGCTGGGATTAGAATCCAGGGCTCCATCTCTCACACCCTCCTGGCCGAAGTCTCAGCAAGGCCCTCTGCGGCACTGAGGCGGCCCCACTGCATCTAGAAACCTGTCTCATCTAGACCTAGAAATGTTCTCGGGTGCTGGATGGGGTGATCTAGCCACAAAGCCTGTTAAGTCCAGCTGGGAGGTCCCCAGTTGAAGCAGGGAGTCCATGCCTGGGACCCGAGAATGGACCCTGAACAACTGACAAGTCCCTTCTGGCCCTAAGCCAAGAGGAAAGGTGCCTACCGTGCAAAAGATAGCTGGGAAAGTCCAGGCCCCCTCCCAGGCCAGGCCTCAAGCCCAACCCACATTCCCATCCTTCTTTGTCAGTCTGGGCTGGGCAGAGAGCAGTGCGGGCTCTAGGCAAGGTGGACAATCCGCCAGCAGCTTGGCCATTCACTAGGATCCTCCCCCACTGCCACCTTGGAACGTCCCCCACAGGGCAGTTCTCCTGAGCCTGGCAAGGCTCAGGCCAGAGAGCAACAGAGGCCCCACCTGGAATGTCTGTTGCTACCACCTGATGGAGTGGCCCGGGGAGGGCCAGCTGCAGCTCCACCCAGGCCAGGTCCTCACCTCCCACATAGAGGGGCGCCTCGCTGTTTAGTGTATAGTGTTTGCCGAAGTTGTCCATGGTCATGGGGCTGCCGCCATCGATGGAGAGATTCACCATCTGGTCAAAGGTGACCAGCTCAACGGTGTGGAACTGCCCATCATTGATCGTCTCGGCACTGGAAGAAGATGAGGTGCCCCCACCCCAGGGAATGGCCTTCAGCTGGACCCATCCCCACCTAGGCACCTCCCCAGAAAGGCCACTGGTCCAGCAGCTGATTCCCAAGAAACCAAATATCTAACAGAGGGGACTGTGGGGACTTGATGGCCTCTGACCTGGTCCCTCCTGCTCCCCTTTGGGCACTCTCTCAGGAAAGCTGAGAAGTTTGGGGCAGGGGTTTCCAACTAATCAGCCTCCCCTCCCCACTGAGGAGCTCCCTGTGTGGCGGTTGTGGGACGGGGAAGGATGGGGCTACTGCTCAGGCCCCAGGGAGCCTCGGACCCAGCATGGGGCTGGACTCGGTGGTCTGAATGCCCTTTCCGCTTGGGCAGCCCAGGTCTCTGGTAGTGCCGATAACCACCTGCTCTTGGCCCAGGAGACCCCTCCCTGGCAGCCCCCCAGCCCTTGAGGGCAGCTGGGGGCCCGAAGAAGGCCTCTGTACCTGTAGATGGCAGAGCTGGGGTAGCTGCCCGGGTCACAGCTGACACGCACATGGCCCTGGTAGAGCTCCACCGCGATGTGGTCTCTGTCCCCATTGTACAGCAGGATCCCATTGTCCTCTGCTGTGGAGACCTATGGCAACGGCACTTTCTCTCCCACCCCACCCCACGCGGCAGCAGCACAGGCTGGTGGGCGGGGCAGACGGAGGACCCACGATTAAAAGAGAAATGTGTGCAGAACAGTCCTCCCCTGCCTCCCCAAGGGAAACATCCTCCAGGGGGCGCTGTCCCAGGCTGGCAGCCCCACCCCACCCCCACCCCACTCAAATTCCATCCACAGTCGGTCTGGCCAGGGCCAGGCAGGGGAGGGCAGATGGGCCAGCTGAGGCCTGGAAACTCTGTGCCAGGAGGTAAGACAGCTTGGGACCACCTGCCCAGAGAAGATGGTTAGACAGGATGTGGGGTATCCTGTTCTGTGGGCCTCAGGGAGCTGCCTTGGGGCCAGGACGGGACCTACAGAGGACAGATTCAGGAAGACTCTCCAACAGCCAGAGCCACCCAAACCTGGAAGGTAGCACCTGTCACTGGAGCCATGCGAGCAAAGGCTGGAGCAGTGCGTTGGGAGGGAGATGCCTCTATGCTGCTGTAGGAGCCATGATCTTTGTTTCCTGCCTTGTTCCTGGTAAAGACCCTGAACCCCTGGTCTGTAGAGCTGGCACATGGCCCAGTCTGGACCATGGCACCCTATCTCCCTGGACTCAGTAGTTGGTCCAGGGATGGGCATGTGACCTGAGGCAGGCCAATCGGAGATCTCCGATCCGAGGTTGTTGACTGTTGTCCAACTAGAGTTATCGGGGAAGAGCCTGCGGTGGGGATACCGGGATAAACTGAGCCTCGCCGAGGATGTGCCTGAGGCAATGGCTGGGCAGGGTTTTGGTGAGTTTTATTCTGTTGAGCAGTTAGGCTAGCTGTGGTCTTGCTGTGTGGACGGTGTAGTGGATAGAATTTATGAGAGGTGATCAAGGGAAGGAGGGCAGAGTGGGCATGTTTGAGAGGCTGAAAGGTTCTGAGACAAAAGGAGAAGAGGACAAATAAAGGAGAGAAGAAAGACGTGGCAGCTGGGATGAGGAATGGAACTTGGGAAACAGGGATGACTAAAGAGGAGTTTGATTTCTTCTCACGTGAAGTGCAATGCAATCCGCTGTCCCTCCCCAGGAAACATTTAGCAAACAATGCTGCTGAAGTAGAAATTGCTTCTTTTTCCCTCAACATAACGATGTTCTGAGACGGAATTCAAGACATAAATGGAAAATAAGGGCTCCCAGCGCTAGCTGTGGCCGTGTTCCAGCCACACAGAGAAAGCCAGTCTGCAGCATTGGAGGCTGAAGCTGAGGGGAGTCTTTGAGACAAGAGATGGTGGGAGAGGATCCTGGTAAGCTTGGTTTTCCGGATCCGGTCACCCATGAGACCACCTCCACCCCTGCCCTTCCCTGAGACTGGTTTTGTGACCCAATAACCTTTCCGACCGTGCTTAAACTAGCTCAAGCTGAGATCCTGATACCCACACCCCAAGAGTTCTGACTAACACAGGGTGCTCCCAGCTGTCCCGATACTCTGACCTGAGGCCAGGGTCCCCTGCTGCCGGACCACCCTCTGTGACGGGCGCCCTGGGCACGCACCTGCAGTGTGATGTTGGCCCGTGGCCAGTTCTGCAGGTCGGTGAACTGTAGGTAAGTGTCCCGATCCACGAAGTTGACACTGAGCAACTTCTCACACTCGGGGCCGCCAAAGCCCGGGAGGCACTGGCACACGGGCTGGCTGCCCTGGTCCACACAGTTGGCCCCGTTCTGGCACTCAGTCCCCTCACAGGGGCTCCTGGGAGCAGGCGGGCGGGGAGGGGTCTCGCAGTTCTGCCCACTGAGCGGGAAAAGACGGGGGTCAGAAAACACAGGGCCAAGGAGCAAGGGGTCATCTTCCTCTCCCACAGTCCTGGAGAGAAACTCACTAAACATCTTGGGACCACTGTTGCTTTAAAGCAACAGAAGATGCTCCTAATGAACACTTTCCCTAAGAGATTTAAGAGCCAGAAAGATGCTGAGGAACAAGGTGAGAAACAAGTGTGGTCCCTGCACCAGCAGCATCAACATCACCTGAGCACTCATCAGAAATGGAAAGCCTGGGCTTCCCCGGGGGTGCAGCGGTTGAGAGTCTGCCTGCCGATGCAGGAGACACGGGTTCATGCCCCGGTCTAGGAGGATCCCACGTGTCGCGGAGCGGCTGGGCCCGTGAGCCATGGCCGCTGAGCCTGCGCGTCCAGAGCCTGTGCTCCGCAACGGGAGAGGCCACAACAGTGAGAAGCCCGTGTACCGCAAAAAAAAAAAAAAAAAGAAGACACAAGCAGAGCATGGGAGGTCGGTGACCAGAAGAAGGGCAGGTGCCCTCCCCTCGCAGCCTCCCAGAGAGACCAAGATGCAAAAATAAATGACCTTTAATTCAGGGCATGTCTTCAGGGGTTCACTGGGCAGGTAAGTGATGGGGCGCTGCCCAGTAATCTGTACTCACCTCCCGCTCCCTCCGCCAGTCAGGGTAGGGACCCTTTGCCTGTGCTCTGAGCTGCTGATGAACTTTCCCCAGACCACACATATGGTGACTGGCATAGCCACAGTGAAAGCTCCCAGGGTGGCCCCTGCCAGTCCCAGAGCTGACAGCTAAGAGGAGTCAGTCACTCATGGTGCCTCCCGGGGCCGCTCACCTGTAACCCTCAGCACAGAGGCAGGAGTAGCCGTTGACTCCATCCACACACTGGGCCCCATTCTGGCAGCGGTGGTCCTTGCAGTCATCCCGGTTCTCCGTGCAGTTGTCACCCACATAACCAGGTGCACACTCACACCTGGGGTGGGCGGGGGGCGGGGTTGGGTCAACAGCCCCACACACAGCCCAGAGCTCGGCCAGGAGCCTGTGCGGCCCCAGGGCTGTGTGTGTGGCAGAGAGCCTCATGGCCCTGGGGGTCTGTGGGGTCCCCCAGGAGGTCACACGGAGCCCTAGATGTCAAGATGCCCCCACCCGTCCTGAGACCGTTTTCTTGCCCAGGAAGAGAGTTTATGTGGGCTGCAGGCAGGGGAGGGGGCTGCTCTGGGCCAGGAGGGTGGACACCCAGGAGGTGGAGGAGACGGGCGCTTGTGGTGGAGGACCACCCTTAGCACCAACAGCACATCCAAGGTCAACCTTCAGCCCCTTCTCAACCTGCCCTGCTGCCCCCGCCCCCCTCCCCAACCCCAGCCAATGCATGGCTCTGAGTCACATGGGGCTCACCCATCACTCTTCCCCAGCCTCCCAGCTGCACCGGCCCAAGCCTCGCAGGCCTCAGACGCTAGTTCCTGCCCCTCCACAACGTCCTGACTCCAGGCCAGGCCCCAGCTTCCCGGCTCACACTGTGGCCCACTGCTCACCTGAGTCAGTCCATTTCTGCCAATTATTTGCCCATCAAATAAAGAACACACTCCTCCACCCCTGTTCGGTCGCAGCCCTGCCAGACGCTCCCTACCCGGCTGCCCCCATAACAAGCCACGCCGTGGTCAGACCTGCTTCCACAGGCAGCAACCCGCACCTCACTACACTTCTCTGCCTTCACACCTGTTGATTCTGGACTACCCTCTTCTCTCTCCCTGCCTCAGTCCAGCCAGGCCAGTACCTCATCTCCTCCAGGAAGCCTCCGGTGAACACCCCTTGCAGGAAACCCTTCCAGACTACAAACTGCAAACTCCACGGCTCAACCACACAACCTGGCAGGTAGGTGCTCCTGCCTGATTTTTTAACTCATTTCCAGTGTTTTTCAAGAGGTAAGAAATACCTTTGTACCCAGTAAACACACACACACACACACACACACACAGCCCGCTGCAATCAGTTTCATGCCAAAATGCTTATCCTTACTATATAAAAGGGCATGATGCTCTCTGATACTTTAATTTTTTTTAACGTTAACCTTGACCCACCCAACTGATCACAATCTATTACTGGGTCTTGAGCTGCAGTCTGAAAAATGTTACAGTAGCTAAGCACCCACAGACTCATTCACTGTCATTCCCTTATCCATTCATCCAGTGAGTGTGTACTCAATACTTGCTGGGTTCCAGGTACAACACCAGGCACAGCTGAGTGTCTGTCAGTTCCGTCCTTCCTCCAAGACAGGAAGTTGAGTGAAGGTGAACTATACGCCCACCGAGTGCCCCTTCTCTGTGATGTGAAGGACTATCTGAGCGGTATCCACCCGGACAATGTGCAGTCCTGCTTTATTCCACCCTCTGAGGTCCAGCCCCTCTGAGAAGCGTGCACGCCACTTGCTCTGCCACCGCTCCTTGGTCTGCTGTGCCCACCCCACCCGGCAGCTCAGCCAGCAGTACGGCGTCTGTCCACCATTTGAATGGAGGCTCCTGTGCGGCCCCTTGACCTAGGATCTGGGCCTCAGTGTCCCCCGGCTCTCACTTCCTGCCCAGGAGGCTCTGGCAGCTCCTGCTGGACTGAGTCCCTAGGGTACTCCATCCCCTACCTCTGCCCGAGCAGCTGGGGTTGGGTCCCTCAGCCACAGACCTGAAGAAGACCTGACCACTGTGCTGCCCTGACTGCTGGAACAGGGTCCCAGAAATGAGACTATGTTTGTAGAACTGCAGATGGAAGCAACATCTTAAAAACCCCGTGACCTTCGCATCCCAGTCTTCCGGTGACAAAGCACTTCCACATATGCCAGTAACAACGATGGTGACAACAGTCAAGGACCCCTTATCCAACCCTCCTGAAGCCAGGTAGGTTTTGAAATTCAGAACTTTTTGGATTTGGGAAAGGTAATACAACACCTGTAACTGTACATTATGTAACATGCCAGTTGGATCTGGGGCAGCCCCTTAACTAAACATGTTCACATTCTGCTGCAAAATCTACACATATTCCCACTACATGGGATGAATGGTGACTGTAAGTAGCTTCATATCAGTGCAGGTCAGCTTTTAATACCAAATACATTGATCGGATCAGATTTTGCTAGCAGATGGCTTTTGGTTTTCAGAGTTTTGTGCATTTTGTAATTGGCGATGAGAAATTGTGGACCTGCAATAGTTCTTTATTGAGCACTTTTCAAATGTCAGACGTGGAGGTAAGTGCTTTTCACGCATTTGCTTATCTAATCCTTACAACCACCCCAGGAGGAAGCTACTGGTGCACCCAGTTTGCAGATGAGAAAACTGAGGCTCAGAGTGGTCAAGCCACCCATTCCGGGTCATGATGCAAACCCAGGTCTGTCCGACTAAAACTACCACCACCCTGCCCCTGGCACTGACTGGCAGGAACTGAACAGCCAAGACCAAACCCACCTGACAGGTGAGGAAACAGGCTGGGGAGGGCAGAGAAGAGGTGACGTGGGGGCCCATGCCCTTCCCTGGCCTTAGAAATGGGCAACACTGACCTGGGCCCATCTGGGGTGCCCACACACTGGGCCTCGTGCTGACACGGGTTCAAATCCGAGGAGCAGAAGTCCACCAGCTGCTCACAGGCCGTTCCTGGGGGAAGAATGGGGGAGAGGCAGGAGAGAAGCTGCCCCCTATGCTCCGCCAGGCAGCCGGCCCAGCAGAAACTTCCTGCAGACACTGAGGCAGGGTCCCAGCCCTTCCGCCCATGGGACAGGGGCTCAGGGCACGTGCACCGGCCCCCACCTCCCCGCAGACGCTCGAACCCCGCCACGCTTACCCGAGTACTGCAGGGGGCACTGGCAGGGGGAGCTGCCAATGCCGTCCACACAGGTGCCCCCGTTGGCACATGAGTGTCCCACACAGTTGTCCGTGTTTACCCCACACGTCGGTCCTTCAAAGCCGGAGGGGCAGGAGCACCTGTAGGGAGCAGGGTAGGAGGAAGAGGCATGTGGGCCCACGGAAAGGGCGACAGCCGTCCTGAGGCACTGATGGAAGCCTGTGGCCAACGGTCAATAGCATCATCCTGGAGTTTTGGTCCCTACTCTGGGTCAAGCCCTGTTAGATGCTGGGGGTTAGAGGTGACCAAGACCAGCCCTGTGCTCCTGTGCTCCTGAGATCACTCACAGTCTAGCGGGGGAGACGACGAGGAGACTGGCAACCAAAGGAGAGACAGTGAGTATCAGAACGGTGCGCAACTGAGGCTGGGGAGGGTGGACAAAGGGGCAGAGGACACCTAGCTCCTCCCTGGAGGGAGTGGTCAGGGCAGGCTTCCTGGAGGAGGTGATGAGTTAGCCAAGGACTCTGACAGGGGAGTAGAGGAAGGGGAGGGAAGGCGGTGGGAGTAAAAGCCTGGGGGAGAGAGAGCCTTACAGTCCATCCTTCAGGAGGGTACCTGCTCATCTAAATAGTTCAGGGCTTGGGGAGCACATACTTCAGGAATGGGGTGAGAACAGGACTGGGGGTAAGCAGGAGTCAGGTCTCGGAGAGCCCTGGAGATCAGTGATCTTCAAACTGGGGTACACTTCCCTCTGGGACAACTGTGGTTTTCCAAGGGGTCTGTGGGTCAGAGAGGTCTGAGAAATTAATTTCCACATCTTCATGTGGTGCATGGAATTCCCCCCTTAACTGACCTGCCCCAGAGCTCCAGAAAGGCTCATGCGCACCTCTTCCAGCACGAGGCCAAGGTGGGCTGTGCCTGGGGCCTAAGATCCTTGGGTGCCAAATGAAGGGACAATTAGGAATGTTGATGTTTCCAAAGTGAATGAACAAACCCTTTTGCAAGTTACGAGATTTCCAGTTCTGTGCATTAAAAAATAACTGAAGGAAGACCTCATGGAACTGTCAGCTGATAGAGCATTAAAAATAATTTTTGATGACAGATCACTTGGGATTTTTAGCATATAAACTTGACAGGGTTTCAAGTAATTGAGTGACATGGCTATAATAAAACTCCTAATCTCATTGGTTTATTTATGTGAACAAACTTTCTCAGCATTTATAGCTACACATACATACACACACACACACATATTTTTTTTAAGGGAATAGATTGGCTGCTAAGCCCTCTCACATTCTATAATATTCACCTCTGGACACATAAACCAATTAGGAGAAGAAAAGAAAACACACACACACACACACACACACACTCACACACACAAACAAAAGCTCCATCTATCTCATTAAGAGATACAGTCTAATAAAATTTACCTTTTATGTGTAATAATTATCAAATTTTGGAATAGTTATGTTGTTCTGATCAATTGTATATTATTGATCACTGTAATGATAACTCAATGCAAAAGAAACTTTTAATCAGAGGTTTATGGTGACAAGAAATAGTAAAAAAAACTTTAAAGTTAAACTTATATACCCATTTTGGTGGTAGGAAAGTATGGCAGGGTGCTCAAGGAAAGCCTCTAGTATGAAAACAGATTACATTAGAAGGAAAATGGGGAGCAGGTGAGGGGAGTAAAACAGAAATACTAGTTTGAGTAGAAACGAGAATGATGCAAGATGTTGCAGCTGTTCAAGAGGAGTTCCTTCACGTGATTTTAAAATGATTTTCCCCTGGAGAATAATAAAAGAGTGATTTAAAGAGTCATAGCTTTAATTTTAAATGTTAATAATATGTACAGCGTTCTGGAAATGACCTTCTTTGCAATGAAAAATTAAACTTACCATGAAGAGTTTTAGCTGTCACTTAAGAATGTGTCAGGCAGTTTGTAGTTTTAAAAATTCGTTTGCGGCGGGGTGGGGGTGTGAACAAGAAGGTGTGACGCCTACTGTTGCAGGCTGCGTCCTGGAGTTTAATTCCCCCTGCAAGGTGGTGGCGGCGGATCTCAGCTAAGTCCCTTCTGGCAGGGTTCGGGAAACAACTGAGGAGTCCCTTGTAAGCCTTAGGTTTGAGGGGTTACTCAGGGAGGCACCCCTTTCGACCAACAGGGTCCTTCCCACAGCGCCCCCGCCAATCTGCAGGCATGCCAAGTGTGAGGGGCTACTCCCAGCTGCACCCCTCCCAGCCTAGCACGGAGAGTTCCTAGGTGCGTCCTCTCAGCAGCCCCCTCTCCGTAGACACGCCCCCTAGCAGTCTAGCCAATGAGGAGGGGGCTTTGATGGAGCTGCTGCGGAAGCCCAGAGGAGCACAGAGCCTATTGTAAGGACGCCGTTTCCAAGGCGACACCTGCCGAGAGGCCATTTAGTGTTTTCTTTTTTACAGCTGGTAATTTGGGTTTGCAGAGACAGGTTTGGCCATTTCTGCCAGTAGATTCGACACCATTTTCTGAAGAGTCAGTTTGCTCAGCTGGCAATTTATCTTCAGCAACTAAATACTATGTGCTCCTCAGAAAAGCTCTGGGTGCAGGAGAGCTCTGGGAAGCTGGGGGGCTCGTTGAGAGGCTCTGGGGGGAGCAGGGTGAGTGGGGGGCTTGAGTGGCGATGTCAGCACTGGGAGGACTTACGAGATGTGGAGGACAGTGGGAAACCGATGCCCGGGGTGCGACCAGAGTGACCCATGAGCTGGTGGGGGAGGCCCCCGGAGGGCGTGACCAGGACTTGCTGCACCTCCGGGCAGGACTCCCCACCCCCTTCCTGGGGGCTCGGGGTGGACGCCTGAACCGGAGCAGCTGGCTGAGGGCCCTGCCTTCAGGCAACACTGACCCAACAAGCAGGTGGATGGCTTCAATTGGAGGCCTTGGGGGTTAATGGAGAGTACAGGAGTTGAAAACACCCCCAAGCTGCCTCTTGGCACTGCCGCTGCATATGCCCTAGGCTATGGACTCCCAGTGCCACAGAAGACGCTCCTGGCACCTGGCAAGAGCAGGCAGAAGCCTGGAGCAGGGGCTCCAAGCCCCAGCCCCACTGCTGCCTGCTGTGTGACCTGGTCAGCCCCTAGTCTCAGTGCTTTCACTGCCTCTGGGCAGCGGAGGCGTGGCCTGGGTGGACACGGAGAGGCCTCTGGCTGCCATTTGGAGTGAGTGGCTATTCCCCCTGGGCCTGTCCCTCATCTCCCAGAGCTCAAAGGGCCTGGGCCATCCCATTCGGAGGGGGAAGGCTCCGAGGCTTGGGTGCAGGATCCCATTAGCACTCACCCACCACGTTCCAGCACCCACCCCCCCACCGCCCCACCCCCGGCAACTCACGTGAAGCCGGCATCCTCGCCCTCCTGCGAGTGGCAGGTCCCGCCATTTCCACAGGGGCTGCTGGAACAGCTGTCCAGGGACACCTCGCAGTCTCGGCCCTGGGGAAGAAGTCAGCGATGGGGACCCCAGGGAGACCCAGGGGCCAGTGAGCCAACAGGGACAGCCGGCCCCTCAGCAGCTCGGCCTGCCGGTCCCGGGGGGTTCCTTGTTCTCTCATCCACATGTTAGGTCATGGATGAAATGCTCACTTGGGCCCCAGCTCTGAGCTCACCCTGGGCCCTGAGGGCTGAGTGGCCAACGAGACAGCCCCAGACCTGCTCTACCGCGCCCTCGAGCAGCCCTCCGCCTCCAGCCACAGCCTGCACTCACCTTATAGCCGCTGGGGCAGGCACACCTGTACGCCCCAAGGGGGTCGTTATGGCAGGTGCCCCGGTTCTGGCATGGGCTGGACAAGCAGGGATTGCACTTGGCCTGGACAGCCAGGCTGGGCGGACCTGAGGCAAGGTGGGAGTGGTGTTAGTGCAGGGAGGGGGTGGGGGGACAGGACTGGGCATAGAGCCCCGCGGCCCCCGGCCCGGAATCCTGGCACTGCAGGGACGGGTTTGCGAAACCCTCTCCCCAAGGAGATGTTTGCCCCCCCGCAGGTGTTCCCTCTGGATCGTGCTCACCCCCCCTTTCACAGTCCACCTGTCCAGCCTCTGGACCCTCCTCTGTGAAATGGAGCTAAAAACAGCCCCTGCCTCATGGGGCTGGAAGGACTAAATGAGATAATCCGAAAAAGGGGCTTCAGGGGAGCCCCCATGTGGCGGTCAGGGCAGGACCATCGGTGTGACAGCATCATGGTCACCATTACTGAAATCGGCTGATGTTTTCTCCATCCCCTCACACCCTTCTGAGGCAACCACCCCCAGCCCTGTCACCTGCTGGCCTGGACAGCAAGGGCAGCCACCCCAGCAGGAAGGAGACATGGCTCTGAGAGGAGGCCACGCTTAGGAGAAAAAAGGTCCATGGCCTTGAACTTGTTTCTCTCCAAGGCTGAGCAGGGAAGGACCCTTTCCCGTCACCTCTCTGGCTACAGGCATGACCTTCTCCAGCCCCTTCAGGACTCACTGGTGGCCCTTCCTTGAACTTGGAGGTGCGGGACAAGCCGGCAGCCAGGCTGCCTAGGGTGCCGCCTAGGAGGAGCATTAGGGCCTCACAGGAATAAAGAGTAACGCCAGCCAGTTCGATTTGAATATTCAACGAGCCATTCATTTACGATCTGTACTTTCCTGTTATGCATGTTATATTCCAATAAAAATTTTAAAAAACACACAGACAAAAACCTTTCACCAGTACCAATCCCACCCCATTAAATAAATACTGAGCAAACGTTTCAACCTACATTGGCCTGCTCCCAGCAGCCAGCAGCCAAGCCACAGACCGGGCCCCTCTGAAGGGTCACTCCTGTGACAGCATCCTGCACACAGGGCGGCCCAGGGCCGCCTCATTAACCCCTGGCTGCCAGCTTCATTTTCGCTGGTGGTCTGTGAGCTTGCAGAGGGCAGGAGTCGTGCCCCACGGCCTTCCGTGCCCTCCCACAGCTGCCCCCCTGCTGGGGGGGACCAAAGCTAGGCCTGGGCCCACCACTCGGCCGCCACCTCCTGCTCAGCAGGGGTCCCAGGGCTTGGGCTGTCAATCAGTCAGTCAATCCCTGAACGAGTATTTACAGATGCCCAGGGTGAGGCCTCCAATCACACTCAGGCCTTGTATTTCCACAAATGTCAGGAGAGTGGCAGCTGGGTCCAGTGGCTCAGGCGTTTAAGCTAATTGCTGAGCACAATTCTGACCAAAGGGAGGCCTGAGTGCTTGTACTGCTGAGAGGCTTGGAGCTTCCAGAAACACTGCTATTTTTATTTTCCTTACATAACCCCAGGGAGGGATTAGAGCCCTTATGGCCTGAGATTTTCCGCCTGGCTTTCTTTTGTTCGTTGTGTGGCAGGACAAGAGGGCGGCAATGCTAACAAGCAGCAGGGGCCTGATTCCTGCCACCTGTTCCCCACCCAGCCGGTCACCTTGGGGACACAGAAGTGTCTGGAAGGCTCTGCCAGGGTTGGAGGGGGAAGCAGGAGGTGGGGGGAAGCAACCCGGTACCCACCATCCCCTCTCATGCTCCTGGGCTCACCTAGGCATTCAAACTTCTTGGCAGGCGTGGTGAGGAGCAGCTTGCCCTCCATATCTGGGGGCCCGGCACAGCGGGCAATGCCAGGTTCCTTGTAGCCTGTCTTCACCCAGCTGGACAACCAGCGCAGGTGGCAGTCACAGTACAGGGGGTTGGCACCAATGGCCCTGGGTCAGAGAGTGGAGAGAAGTAGGCATTGTGGCTTCATGGGGTCCTTCACCCACTGGGTACCTAGGGTGCCAGGCATTATGCCAGGAGCTGGCAAAACCCTAACAGCCCCCATTACATGAGCACTTACTGTGTAGGCAGTAGAGTCTTAGGCACTCCTTATCTGTTATCTTGGTTGGTCCTCATCACACCCTACTATCCCCATTTTACATGTTGAAACTGAGACTCATAAAGGTGGAGGCACTTGCCCCAAATGCACAGAGGAAGTGGGAAAGTACCATCTGAACTCGTGCTGTTGAGGCCAGAGCCTCTGACTGCACTGCCTCCAGAGTGCACTGGGGAGAAAGCAACCGAGATTTACTGCTGTCATGAACCGGCTGCTTCTCCCAAGTCAGTGCATCTAATCCTCTCATCAGCCCCACAGTGTAAGTTTTCTCTTCTCCATCTCAAAGATGTGGGAACTGAGCCTCATGTGGAAGAAGTAATTTCCTGGGGTCACACAGCCAGTGAAGGGAAGCCCCCAGATCCAGAACCCAGCGCTGTCTGACGCTGAAGCCTATCCTCTTCAATTTTTCTTTTCATTTTCAGTTAAACAAGAGACACATGAATGCATTCTCACTGTAAACCATTTTCAGACCCGGCACACAACAGTCTCCACCTTATACAACACTGTAAATGTATTCAATGCCACTGAAGCATACCCATTAAAATGGTTAATTTTATATTCCGTGAATTTCACCTCAATTTTTTTTTTAAAGGCACATTCCTATGTTACTGATGGGAATGCAAGATGGTATAACTCCTACGGAGGGAGATTTTATGATATCTATCTAAGCAATGCAGTTGCCTTTTGACCCAGCAATTCTGTTTCTGGGAGTTTATCTCACAGATGTGCCTGCACAAGTGTGTAAAGGCATCTGTGCAATGGTATCGATCTCAGCACTGTTTGTAACAGAGAGACTGGAAACCTCCCGTGTTCATCAGTGGGGGAGTGGTTAAGTAAACTACAGTACATCCACATTACACGAAAGTCTGCACCACTGTCCCTGCGAACCACAGGACCCATGATCACATGGTCACCACACTCAGTGCGTAGCCTTCCAATCCTTTCCCACATTTACACATACAGCTCTTCGTGAGGAAGCGATTACATCCCTCCGGTACACATCGTTTCTGAGCAGCCTGCTTCTTGTCACTAACAGCATGTCTTGGAGACTTTTCCAGGTCAGCAATATGGATCCACCTCATTTTATCAAACTGCTTCATAGCATCCCAAAGAATGGACACTTCATAGCTTTTGCTGCCAGACATTCTGGTTGTTTCCAAGATCAGTGAACACTCTGTTCGTGCCTCTTTGTGAGGAGCGAGCATTTCTCTAGAACAGATGCCTACAGTCGCAGAGGAAGCGTGTGTAAAATGTTAGCAGCCGCCCTCCAAAAAAGGCTCTGTGGACTTAACACTCGCCTGCGGTGGAAGGCTGCGCCTTCTCCCTCACATCCCCGCCCCACACTGACACTGTGCACCGCCAACCACTTAGGCTTTGACCAATCCCGTGGGAAAGCTCATCATCTTCTCACTAAACCACAGTGAGAGATTCAGAGATGAACTAGGCATGGATTTGGGGGAACGAAGGGGCCAGCGGTCTCTGAGCCAGCAAATAGAAAAACCAGAGCCTCGTGCCTGAAGTTCACTTCTACCAACATTATGGTGAAAACATAAGGCTGTATATTGCTGGCGAGAAAGGGCACATTTATTAAGTACCAAATGGATGCGCTGCCATTTTCCACCTGTGTCTGGGCAATACAGAGGAAGTGGTTCCCCTGGAGATGTGTTGGGTCTGATGACAGCAGCAGTAACTCTGAGCAGGAATTCCCCCAGATAGCACAGCTGATGACGGCCGATCTTATAAAGCAGGCTCAACAATCTTGGACTCCGGCCCCCAGCGCAGCTGCTCACTGCCCGGGTGACCTTGAGCGGCTCACTTAACATCTCTGGGGCTCACTTTATGATTCGATAAAGAGCCTGCAATCTGGAAGGGGAAGAAAGACAAGCACATATAACCTGAAATGGGCACCGAGGGAATAATGCAGCTTGGAAAAGAAAGCCGGTTCAACCTCCACGTGTATTTCATTTTTTCTGTCCTGATTTGCTGACAGCATCCATCCTGGTTAATGGGACAGGGAATACACCTTCCTCTTTTCCCTGAACATTACCAGGGCTTCTCAGAGGTAGAGGGAGCTCAGATGCTTTGATGTTTTGAAGCTTCATTGTGTTAAAAAAAAAAAAGACAAAGACTTAAAAAAAATAACAGGAATACAAAACAGTGGTATGTTTAAAATGTCTACATTCACCAGACTAATATTTTTAACATAAAAAGTATGGGGTAATGTAATTATGTTATTCAAAAGATAAATACAGAATTTATTTGAAAGCAGGTTTTTGTAGCACACTGCAGGAGTGTGGTCTGCTAATGAGCCACAAGTTGAGAGTTTATTACGAAGGGTTTCTTCTCTCCATCTTGTAGCTCATTTAGAGAAAATGCCAAAAAGACTAAGTCTGAAGCCACTGTGAATGTGGAGGCCCTTGACCGTTTTAGGATGTCACAATTCCCAATTCCTGCATAAACTCCCCCATAAATGGCAACAAAGTTGCACCTCAAATGTAAGTGTCCCTTTCTGACTCAATATAAAAAATAATAATAGAGAATAATAAAAACTACCAAAGTCACATACAAACCTATTCAAAACTACGCCTTCTGGCTTGACCAACACACGCTTTACTTGTCGCTGTATAGAGCAGATGGCGAGCGACTCCTGAATTCAACATTTCAAGTTTTAATTTCTCCAAAGGCAGGGTTTTTGTGGTTACTTCATTAGTTCAAGTAGTTCACTTTCACCTGGAGTCCATTTTTCCCAACAAAAACTGCTGTGAACTCAGTGGGGAGTGGAGAGCCACAGGCCCTGCTGAGACCAGTGGTGAGGACAGCAGCCAGGCTGCTCATCAATCCTAAAGGACTGTGGAGTCAGGTTCATCCCCCAGCAAAAGTATAAATAACCCTGTGTTGTTGCTCTTTGGTATAACTTGGAAATACTTGAAACAGCAGCTATTCGGTCTGTTCCTGCCAAGGACCAGCTGAGCTTTCTTCTATTAACGTAACCAGGACAAAAATAGATCTCCTGTGGCTGTTTCAGAGGTGCCAACTGAACAGTTTAGCATACACTAAAACTTCAAAATCTCTTCACCTGAGCTATTCCTCCTCCCAGGCAATTTATTTGTGTGCATCACTGTCTTCTACTGGAATGAAGCTTCTTGAGAGCAGGAAGCATGGATCCCTCACTGTGCCTGACACCAGCAGGCGTCCTGTTTTCTGAATGAATGCCTGCCTAAAAGCATGAGAAAGGCACAAATCTCAGTATGAAAGCAAAAGAACTTCAAAAAGAAATCATCTATCATCCCATAAATGTAACTAATTTAATTTTCATTTATTCCCTTCCAGTTCTTGTGCTCATATATATACATCACTGAAATCAGAGTATATCGTCTTGTTTATCCTGCGTTTTTTTAAAAAATTAATTAATTAATTTATTGGCTGCGTTGGGTCTTCGTTGCTGCGCGCGGGCTTTCTCTAGTTGCAGAGAGCGGGGGGCTACTCTTCATTGCAGTGCGCGGGCTTCTCCTTGCGGTGGCTTCTCTTGTTGCAAAGCATGGGCTCTAGGCACGTGGGCTTACGTAGTTGTGGCTCGCGGGCTCTAGAGCATAGGCTCAGTAGTTGTGGCTCATGGACTTAGTTGCTCTGCGGGATGTGGGATCTTCCCGGACCAGGGCTTGAACTCGTGTCCCCTGCATTGGCAGGCAGATTCTTAACCACTGCACCACCAGGGAAGTCCCTATTCTGCGTTTTCATCAAGTAATAAAGTACAGTGCCATAACTATTATAATTAGCTACTTGCTATTCTGTCATATGGGCATACCATGATTTACCTAATCATTCCATATTTACTTTTCACACCAAATTCTTAATGAATTCAGAAATCTAGTTTTCCAACATGCAGCAGATTAGGGTCAACAAAATGTCAGATTATAGACATGAAGAATGATACTGGGGAACCTTGGCACAGGATCTGGCACAGAGTAAATATTTGCTGATGGATGGATGGATGGATGGATGAATAGACAAATGGATGAAAGATGAGCTAACTGTAAAAGTAAATATTAAAGTAAACAGCAGCAGAGATGTGCAGGGTATCGAAGCCCCAGGCAGTGACGAGTGCTGACAATCATTATGGTGTGTTAGAACTACAGCGGACCTTAGAAATAACCTGTCTACAGGTGAGGAAAGAACCTAAAGAGATGAATGAATTGTCTGAGATCCCACTGCAAGTTGATGGCAGGACAAAGACCTAACACCACCATGTCCTGATTCCTAGTCTAAAGTTCAAGGGGTTTAAATACGGTGGACCTCACCCCCTCAGCACGCATGCTTGGCCCACCCCCACATCCTGTGTACTGCCGGTGAAGAGGAGAGGCCCAGGTCAGAGTCACAGTAGGAACAGAGGGCACCTCTGGGAGCCAGGAACACTGGATGCTAACTCTTGGGCAAACCCTGACTTGTTAGACAGCCATGGGTGCCTATTCCCTTCAGACTGCATGTGGCCTTTGTGAAGCCCAGAGTGAATGTGGTGGGTCTATGCTATCCTTGTCCCATTCCTTGACTCCTTGTAAGTGCTCACGGAATCCTTATGGAATAACTGCAACTCTTCACGCAGAGGAAATAATGGCTACATGTGTGCACATGCACATATATTCCATCAGTATTACATGTGCACACACCTAAATACAAGCACATGTACATTTCCCAGGCTGCTGCCTAGATCCATTCAAAACCCTGGGTATAAAGGGAAGAATGTATTCACGAGGTTGCTTCATAATAATGGAAGATTTCTTCTACATAGATGCTATTTTATAGAGAAATAGGGCTTAGATGCAATTAACAAACACCTCTAATCAGTAATGCTGATGCCCTGTTTTGCATTTACCCCTTAACTGATCTCTACTTATTGTTTTCTTTTTTCTTACAAGTTGGATCTGGCTTCTGGCCTGACGTACTGTTCTCCTAAAGAAAGTCTGAATTCATAGACAGGCATGGGCTCAAAATCTGGTTTGCAGCTTCAGGTTTTGGTTGACACAAAACATACGTTCACTTCCCATTTGAAAAGCAAAGCCTGGAGATGTTGAGCTAGAGGCAAGATCAGAATGTCCTTGAGTCTTATTCAGTTTTCACAGGGAAGGAGAAAAAGGTAAAGCCCAATGATAAGAGATACAATACACGAAGGGGGGCCACAAAGGAGGGAAAGGTGGACCAGATGCTTGAAAAGGCCTTTCCTGACAGTGGGGGAGCTGGAGTGGACACTTGGCAGAGCCCAGGGGTAAGCAAAGGAGCCGAGAACAGTGTGGGCCCGGAGCAGCAGCAGACCCTGGGCCAGCAAAGACACGCGCAAAACTCTCTGGAGAGAAGTATCTCCAATACAGGTCCTCAGAATTCCCAGCATCAGCAAAAAATGAGCTCACAACCAAAAATGACTAAACACAGATAGAAACAAGCCCCTGTGAATGGGAGTCATTGGAACAATGAACAATACCATCCTTGCCTGGCCTTTGTCCAGAGCCACAGTCTCCAGCCAGGCTCCCTCCTGCCTCATCCCATCCCATCCAGCCTCCACAGGTCACCATCACTTTCCAGGAGTCTTCACAATTTAATTCTTCCACGATTCCCTTCTATCTACAGAACAAAGCCCAATCTCCATAGCATGGCACAAAGGCCCTTCACAATGCAATTCCAATGTCCCTTTCCAGATTCCTCTCTTCCCACCCCGCACTCCTCACCTAACCAAACCCCCTATATCCTATGCTGGACAACACAGCATCCCTGAATATGTCATTCACTTTCTTGCCTCCATGCCTTGGCACATGATATTCCCTCTTCCTGGCACGTCCAAATGGCAAATTTCTAGTGCCTTTTCAATGGCAGCAAAGAGGCACCTCCTCTCTGAAGGTCGTCAGACTTCCCCAGAGTTAGTCACTGCTGCCTTTGAGCTTGTTTTATAATATCCCAGATGGTCACAGAAGGCAGAAACCTTGTGTTAGTAAATTCTTCAGCATTTGACTCACTGTGGTTACTCAGGACATATTTATTGAGGCAATAAAGAATAAATAAAGAGCTTTGGAATCAGACACACCTAAGTTCAAATCCTGTTTCTGTCATTTACCAGCTTTATGACCTAGGGAACCTGCTTAACTGAACCTGGGACTGTAAAATGGATATAATAAATCCTGCCACCTAGGACAGAGCCCCCTTACGCATTCCACTCCCAAGCAGACATCACTAATCAGTCACTGCACTCTGCCCACTGAGTCCTGGAATCTTCAGTGTGGGCTCAAGACAGTCCCTGTCTTATTTGTGAAGCTGGCTCATAGCACAATAGCTATTTCCCATTTTGGTTATGGAGTAAACAAGACATCACAGATAGTAAAGTACTTGTCCCAGGCAAACTCTCAATGAGTGGCACTTATTACTATTCTAATTCCTCAAGTCTAAGATTGTTAGACGCCCACTAATTTAGCATGTTCTGGGAGGGGTGGAGAAATGTTACCTTATTAAGTACATACAGATCATTTGTAAGATATACTCTGATCTCAGAGATTAAAATGTGGAAAAGATGAGCCTTAGAGCTAAGAAAATCCAGTGAGATTATTGAGTGAATGAACTTCAGGTAGAGATGCTGGGGACCCCAAAAGACTCCCTGATCTGGGTTTGCCTGTCCACTTGGGGCCTGGGCATTTGGCTGTGAGGCAGAGAGCAGGAGGACACGGTAACATCCCGGGTCCTGGCTGCAGTCCATCTGGACTGAACATGACCTGGACCTACAGCTGAGATGCTAGGAGAGAACGTGTTCACTCTGTGCCTGGCCCTGCCTCCAGAATTAGGATGACCCTGCCATGGCCCATTGCTTTTATATTCCTTCATTTTTTAAATTGTGGTAAAAAATACTTTTTTTTCAAGGAGTTTGTTTTGACCATTTTAAGTGTACAACTCAGTGGCATCGATTACATTCACAATGTTGTACAACCATCACCACCACTATCTGGTTCCAAAACTCTTTTTATCACCTTAAACAGAAACACTGTACCCATTAAACAAAAATTCCCCTTTCCTCCTCCTCCCAGCACCTGGCAACCACCATTCTCCTTTCTGTGGGTGTGAATCTGACTATTCTGGGTACCTCATTTCAGTGGAATCGTACAATATTGTCCTTTTATGTCTGGGTTATTTCACTTAGCATGCTTTAAAGATTCGTTCATGTGGTAGCATGTGTCAGAACTTCATTCCTTTTTATGGCTGAACAATATCCCACTGTACCATATTTTGTTTATCCATTCATCTGTCAATGGACACTTGGGTTGTTTCTGCTTTATAGCTATTGTGTGAACCATGCTGCTATGAACAGGGGTGTACAAGTATCTGTTTGAGTCCCTGCTTTCAATTCTTTGGGGTATATACTTAGGAGTGGAATTGCTGGGTCATATGGTAATTCTACATTCAGCCTTTTGAGGAATCGAGCATACTGCTTTTTAAGAATTCTCTTGGCGCTGCCAGGTAAACAGTTTTGGAAACAAGTCTACATCCAATTATGCCAATTATACTTCTTTTGGGTAGTAAATTTCCAGAGCTTATCCCCCACCATATGAAGTCAGAGGCACAGTACTGGCATCGTGCTTCAGAGCATGGGCTTTTGAGACGGAAGACTCTAGCCTCTACCAGCTACACAACTTTGGGTGAGCTTGTCACATTTTCTGGACCTGTTTCCTCATGTGGAAAATGGGAATAACAGTAGCTATGTTGTAGGAGAGCTGTGAGGATTGAACTAGCCGATGCACGTGCAGTGCTTGGCAATCAACGTATGGTCATTACTACTTTTATTATTGCTTGTGAAGAACTGTTCTCAAAGTCCATTGCTGTGACTGATGGTACGCTGAATGTGTTAAAGTCTGAAACGGGGAGCATTTGAAGTTCACAAGCTAAATTAAAAGTAATACTCTCAGGAGGAGGGGTCTTTCTTGGAATCCAAGTTCCATTTATATCCAAAGAGGTGCCTAGAATTGGGCCAGAGTTACTTACAGGTGAGAAAGGGAGGTCACATCTGTGAAGATGCCCTCTTGGAGGGTGGAGACGTCGTTACCATGCAGGGACCTGAAGAGAGAAGAGGCTGTCAGGACTCATCCCAAGACAGAAAACTCAGGAACTGATGGAGGGACGCCCTCTGCTGAGAGGGGCATGTCATGAGGGAGAGGGTCCTTGGATCAGAGACCCTGCGCTGCTGGCCACAGGCAAGGAGAAGGAGCCCCTAATTATCACAGACCACGCTGCCCCTCAGCCCTTCCAGAAGACCCTGCTCGGGCCATCACAACTAACTCAACATACCATGTCTGCTCACAGGACAAACGGACGTGTGCAGGTATGCAGCGTGTGCCCTCCCTAGCTTGGCTAGGGAGCCTGAGGGGGCAGGCTTCTTCCTGGTAAGGAAGCTACTGGGTGAGCCCTAGGTTGGGGGTGAAGAATGTCTCCCTGCCCCAGGCGGGCTGCCAGAGGACTCAGTGCAAGGATATTCCAGAGGCCATCATAAGAGGCATGGCAGAGGGCTGTAAGCACAGGGCAAACCTCACAGTGGGAATTCTTAGAGAAGGTTCTACATTCACCATTTGACAGGAGACTCACATGCAAACAAGGGGTTACCTTATCTTGGATGCCCCCGGACCCTGCCTCAGCACACACATCGCAAACACAACTTGGGGCAGACAGCAACCCCCTTTTCTCGGATGGTTTCCCATTCATTCCTTGGCCTCCGTTAGGAGCTCCAATGAGAGTGGACTGGCCTCGCACTTTGGACACAGTTGGCCCTGCTGGGGCGCCGGACCTGGGGACATTCCTGCCCGCCAGGTGGGTGAGAAGGGCCCTCGGTGGGGCAGATTTGCCTGGAGGAATGAAGAGCAGGAAGACTCACAGCAGGCGCAGGGAGCGGAGCCCCTGGAAGGCCAAAGGAGGGATGCACTGCAGGGCATTGTAGCTGAGGATCCTGCAGGAAGAAGAGGGAGGGTCGGAGGGATGCGGGAGGGATTATTAAGGGGCACCGCTTCTGCTGGTGATGCAGGTGGTCACCACCTTGATTGTGGTGGTGGTTTCATGGGCGTGAACATATATCAAAATGTATCAAATTTTATACGTTAAGGATGTGCAGTTTATTATATATTAATTATACCTCACTAAAGCTATTTTTAAAATAATAACAAGAGAAATGCGACATTTTTTAATCACAGGAAAAGGCTGTTTCCCCTTACAGCTTCCAGGATCACGCAGCCCAGGATTTCTCAGCCTCAGCACTATTGACAGTTCCTTGCTGGGGGGCTGTCCTGTCCCTTGTAGGATTCTGAGCAGCATCCCTGGCCTCTGCCCACAGAGATGCAGTAGCTCCCCCTGCCCTCCTCCAGCTGCGACAACCAAATATGTTTCAAACATTGCCAAATATTTCCTGGAGAGCAGAATTGCCCCTGGTTGAGAACCACTGCCCTAGACCATGGCAGCTTCACACACACGCTTTGTAAAGAAAAAAATGTTGCCTGCCATTCCAGTTCTACAAGGATCAAGCCATTAGCCACTTCTGTTGCCCACAGTGTGCCCTGAGGGGAATCCAGGATGGAGAAAGACAGGGTGCATTCTGTGCTTTGAATATACTAGCCTTTAGATAGCTTAGATGCATATCTAAGGAAAAATTTCAAATGACCCCAGACTCTTACATCTTCCCATATGTAGAAAAGCACTAAAATCATTAACTTGAGATATCTGTTCTTTGTGATTAACAGTAACCTTTTGATGCTTGACCACATGTTTTTCTCAGAAAAAAAAGTTCGTATGTATCCTGGCTCGTCCCTTCCCTCTTCAGAGCAGTTCCTCAGAGCTATCTGAGAGACTGTCTCCAGGCTATAGTCCTCTGGAAGGTCCCCGAATAAAACTTAACTCACAATTTGTGCATAAAAGAAAACTTTCAGTCAACAGGTTCATGAAGACTTTGAAATGGAAACCAGTTGACTAATAGACCTGAGGCAGGTAAGTGCAGCACTTTGTGGCCTTGGGACCACATTCTGCTCCTGGGGGCCTGACTGAGTCAGGACCCTGTCTTTTAGGGTACTGGCTCTATTATTTGACCACAGTAGAACCAAAGGGAAAGTTCTTAAGTCCTGGGCACATCATCTGTAAAGTGAGGTATTGGGAAGGTGAACGAAATACATTCTTAAGCTCCAGGCAAATATAAATGATGCTTGTTAATACTTTCCAATCAATTGCTTGGAATATAATTAAAGCAATCATTAAAATATCTTAGAATATGGGCACAAAAATGTTCAGAGAGTAACCGTTCACAATAGTCCAAACTGGAAACAGTGCAAATATCCATCAGTGGTAGAATGGATAAGGAAAGTATGGTATATTCCTACAAAGGAATACTATACAGCAGTGAAAATGAAGAGACCACAGCTTCACACAAACATAATGGTAAATAAAAGAAGCCAGACATAAAAGACTATATCTTGTATGATTCAATTTATATAAGATTCAAAAGTGGGCAACATTAAACTTCATTGTGTAGAAATGCATATGTAGATGGTACTATAAAGAACAAAGAAGTGATCATTATAAAACTCCAGGTAGGGACTGCCTTGGGTGTGGGGGGAGAGAGGAAGAATGATCAGGAAGAGATGAGGGGACTTTTGGGGTGCTAGCTGTGTTCTATTTTTTGCCTTAGGTATTTACACATGTTCTAGCTTTATGATTATTTGTTAAATTGTACATTAATGTTTTTTGCACTTTTCTATATACACGCTGTGTTTCACAATAAAAAAAAAAGTTTTAAAAATGTCTTTTCAGGGCTTCCCTGGTGGCGCAGTGGTTGAGAGTCCGCCTGCCGATGCAGGGGACACGGGTTCGTGCCCCGGTCTGGGAGGATCCCACATGCCGCGGAGCGGCTGGGTCCGTGAGCCGTGGCCGCTGGGCCTGTGCATCCGGAGCCTGTGCTCCGCAGAGGGAGAGGCCACAACAGTGAGAGGCCCGCATACCGCAAAAAAAAAAAAAATGTCTTTTCAGTGGGCACGCCCCGTCACCCTCCCTGGAGGGTAAGGGAGGCTACGTGGGGATACCTGCCAGTGACCGAGGCTTGGGGAGAGTCTCAGTAGCCACAAGCCCTCCCTCCACCTCCCGCCATGGGACTCACAGAGTGGTCAGCTGGCTCATGTTGGTGAAAGAGGAGTTGCTTAAGGAACTGATCTTGTTGTTACTCAGGTCCCTGGAAAAGACAAAAGTATCATCATTTAGAAAGAAAGAACTCCTCCCCTCTCCCACTCTGGCCATGGCCATCCCTCAGCCAGGCGGGCGAGTTGTTCTGACCGGCACTCTGGGGGGTGGGAGGTGGTGGAGGGGCGCTTGGTTCACAATTATTTACAGCCCTCCGTTCTGCTCCCTGAACTCGCTCTGTGTCTCCAGGGTTTCAGGTCTCCATTTCCTCATCCCCCACCCCATGCAAGTATAGCCTGGCTCTCACCCTCCACCCACCATGGAAATGCTCCCACCAAGGGCATCAGCTGCCCCCCAACTGCCAGGTCTAGGGGGCTCTCTAACCTTTCTCTCTCGCTAGTACTTTACGTGGGTTTGTTCACTCACCCTCCCTATAATCCTATGAGGGAGATAGTAAACCCATTTTATAAAAGAAGGTGCAGGGTCTCAGAGTGATGAAGTGACCCACCCAGGGTCACACAGCTGGGAGGAAGTACAGATGGAGTCAAACCCCAGTCTGTTGGCCCCCAAGCCCCAGGTCACGGCAATGTGCTCTCCAAGTGACCCTGTAGCACTGGCCCAACTGACCACCCTCTTCTCAAATCTCCTCAGACCACTGTCTTCCCACGTTCCCCCTACCTCTCTGGTGAATGCTTCTTTCTCACCCACCCCTTAGGAACGGCGATCACTAAGCCCTGTCCTCGCTCTTCCTCTTCCTTTAGTCCCTCAGTCCTCGGTGACGCTCCTGGCTCCCTCACCATTGTGCACAAATGGTGCCCTCCTCTGTGGCCCCAGCCAGACCTCTCTCACGAAGTCCCCTCCAGAGACCTGATGTCCCACAGACACTCCAATTCTTGTGCTTCCTCCCACCTGTGTGCCCCGTGCTGTGCTCTCCATCCTGGTCAGCAGCTCCAACCACCCAGAAACACTGCCCTACCCCCACATCCTCCCTCCCAGACCCTCACCTAACTGGCTTGTGCCTCTGTTCATCTGTTCCATCTGCCCCCTCCTCCCAAGTTTCTGCTACATCAAGCCACCGTCATCTCTCTCCTGGTTTCTGCCTTATCTCTCACCCACAGCTTTGGCCCCTGTTGATCCATCTTCCACATGGTGGGCACCACACAATCTTTCTAAGACACAAATCTGATGAGGTCACTTCTCTACTAACAAACCCGCAGTGGCTCCCATTTACTTAAAGTGCAACCTCCAGACCCTTTAGCTTCACCACCTGCCAGGTACTCCAGGGCATGGCCCCCCTCCCTCACATCCCTTGCATGAATTTGTTACCCTTCTTGAAATTCTCTTGCCCCTGGATATCCTGTTCCCTCTGCCCCTGGTGAACCCTGACCTCTCCCAGCCCTTACCCAGAGCCCACCACTCCTTCTTTTGAGCCACAGCCCTAACATGTGCATTTACCTCTGTTGGAACACTCATCACTCCACACGACGTATGTGCTCCTATTTCTCACCCTTGCATGCCCCCAGACCGTGACATTTAGCTGGGGACCCATGACTTTAGGGGGAGGGCTTCATATCTGCTCACTTCATGCAGTTCTTGACTCAGCAAATAAAACCATGTGCCCTGCCTTCATTTTCTTTTAGTAAATGTTCCTCTAATTAATCTCATTCAAAACCACTCCATTGTTCCTAGAGACACATTTAAATACATCACCAAACTTCAAGTACACTTTGTGGTGGTCCTTCCCCATGATAAGGAGGTGCTGGTATTTCAGCCCCCAACAGGCAGCTTCATAGTAAGAACTGCCTTCACATTAGTCCCCTCTCCCTCACTTTCTCCTCAAGCATATCCGCACCACTAGTGGGGCTGCCTCAAATTAGACCAAAGAAAGGCTGTCTCTCTCTTTGTCACTCTATCACCAGCCACAAATCACTCTAACCACCACCTCTCACCTCCACCGTTGGAACAGTCAGTCAAAACACCATGGCTAGGTCATTAGCAAAGACAGATAAACTGGAGTTTCGAAATTCTGTAAGCCAGTGCTACTCAAAGTAGCTAGTCCTCAAACTGAATGTCCCCAAACAAGGGACTTGAGCCAAAATGCAATCACCTATGACACTAAACACACAACTTAGTTTAGCTAACATTTTTTTCACAGCAATACTTTCCCAATGAAGGAAGAAGCAATGCGTTGATTAAAATTCTGGTGCGAGTTCCTTATCTAGTTTCAGGCACATTACAAAGAGTTCTCAGGCTGCCATTGCCCCATAGACCGCACTTTGAGCAGCACTGCTCCCTCCAAGGCACTTCAGATGAAATGTTCTCTGGACTTCTTTTTGGTGGGATCTGGCCAATAGGCAGATAAAGACAATTGAAGTGAGGTGTTAATTAAGCTGGAAGGCTAAGAGGAGCTGAACTTATTCTGAGGCTTACTTTGTATGTTTTCATGAAGCAGAAAGGTCAAAAGTGGAAATAACAGAAAAGTAGATGTTAGCCTACAGAAAGGGTTAGTTACAGATGTGTATTTGAGGCTGCCATATTTCATATTTGGTTTAGGAGCCAAGGTTGGATCAGGAAGTTTTCCATAACTCTCTTCTTCTGCTCTGGCTCCTACCTTTGCAAGGATAACCCTCTTTAATTATAATTACCAGCCTAGAGGCTTGGGGAGATGGTGTGGGCAAAAGCACACAGGTTCCAACCCAAGAGAGCCTGGAACAATGCAATTCCCAAGAATGGCCACTAGATGGCAAAATAGTTCTGTGCACAGATGTTCCCAAAGGGATGGGGTGAAATTAAAAAACGGATCAGTACCATACAGGGAATATAGCCAATATTGTATAATAACTATAAATGGAGTATAACCTTTAAAAGTTGTGAATCACTATATTGTACACTTGTAACATATAATATTGTACATCAACTATACTGCAATTAAAAAACAAAACAAAACAAAACAAAAATGGATCGGCCAGAGTGGCATCTGTAGGGAATTCCAGGAAAGCTGGAGCCACAATGGCTAGATTCCAATGGCCCTCCTGCCCTCTGAGACAGGCCTGGATACTCACACAAGCTGCAGGTACTTGAAGGTGGACAGCTGTCTCGGAACCAGCGTGAACTGATTCCCATCCAAGTAGCTACAGGAGAGAACACAGCAGTTAGTGTAGCCATCTCGGCCTTGGGCAGAGCCTGGTGCAGGGAGAACATTACCCTGCAGCCAGGGCCTTCTCACTCATTTCCTCTCCTACATGTACACTACACAGTTGGTCCTGAATCGCTAATTGGAGAAGAAAACACGGACATTTATTAGGCCATTTGGGAAGATGCCACTGAAACACTTGGTAAAAGCCACTGAGACATGAAGCCTCCTGTGGCTTCCTTCCCGAGCCCCTGCCTGGCCCTCTCAGCACCCTCCCTGTCGGTGGGCACCACAGGCTCAATCCTGGACCCCCTGGTCTTCCCTCTCTTCTCTCCAGCCTTCTTGGCCAAATAGGTAATTTGTAATAGGCTAATACCCACCTGCCAGGTCCTCAGCAGCACTCAGGGCCCCCCTCTACCTGCTGGCAAGGTGCCTGAGGCTGGCCCCAGACCCAAACATGCCCAAACCTAAGCTCTGTGTTTTCACACCCACACAGGCTTTCCCTGACTGCATCAGCACTACACTCCATGTTCCTAACCGTCCAGGCTCAGGACCCCGAAGGTGACTCTCCAACTCTCTCTGTAGTCAGTTCTGTGACCGACCCGGCTTCTCCCACCCACTGGTCTCTCATCATTCGCAGAGCTTGGGATTCAAAATGCTGTGACCTGCCCTCCCTCCCCCATGGCCACCAGCCATCCTTCCTAAGCTGACGGGAGCACCGGGAACTGCAGCCCCACCGAAGGCAGCCTTCAGGATGCCTTTGTTCACCCCCCAGAGGTCCACAGAGCACAAATCAGGGCCTTACTCCCCTGACCCATCACCCTGCATCCTACAGAATGACTCCCGGCCCATATCCTTCGATCCTCTCAGCCTCCCTTGTCAACAAACCCAGCAGCCCCATTTTACAGCTGAGGAAACTGAGGCTTAAAGTCTCTGAACTTCAGCATCCTCAGTCAAGGGAGCCAGGCTGTCCTGCCTGTCCCATTACTCCCAGGGTTGCTAGGAGGCACCAAGGAGAGAACGGGACATACGACATTTACAGAAAATTGGGCGGGGGATGCAGCAGGAGAGTCACTGGACAAGGACTGCAGTGGTTGGTGTGCTTGTGAAGAAATACCAGCCCTGCAGGTAACGAAAGAAATACAAATGAAAACCTCACGAGCTCCGCTCAGGGAAAAGAAAAGCTCGGGGCTTCCCTGGTGGCGCAGTGGTTGAGAGCCCGCCTGCCGATGCAGGGGACATGGGTTCGTGCCCCGGAGGATCCCTCATACTGCGGAGCGGCTGGGCCCGTGAGCCATGGCCGCTGAGCCTGCGCATCCGGAGCTTGTGCTCCGCAATGGGAGAGGGCACAACAGTGAGAGGCCCGCGTACAGCAAAAAAAAAAAAAAAAAAAGCTCGGCTACGGAGGCCTGAAGGGACCAATCCCAAGGGCAGGAAGAGTCAGGGCCTGACCCAGGCCTTCCCTTTGGAGGGATCTGTCAAAGAAGCCTGCTCTCCATCCCGCTGTCTGCCATACACATTTATACCCACGTCCCCACATGGGCTCAGATACCAAATCCAAATCAACAAAGAGTTAGCACCACAACCCCAGTGTTGATGGGGCATGGGATGGGGAGGGGGAGCGAGAAGGCTCTTTCCACACACGGCGGGCAGGAGTGCAGAGGAGACGGCTTTTCTGGAAGGTCATCAAGAGTCCCAACAATGCACCGCTCTCCGACTAGCAGTTTCGCTGAAGGGATGCTCACCTCAGTGCTATTTATGAGAGTAAACAAATTGGAAGCTTAAATACCAACAAAGGGGGATTTGTTATATAGATCACAGTAGATTCACGTGATGGAATATTATGTGGACAATAAAAACAGCTTCTGTGAGCGTTCTCATGAAGGGAATGCTCATGAGATGATGTGAAGTGGGAAAAGCAATGTAATTTCTTATTTTAAAGGCAGAGCTTAGTTTAAGGGGATGAAGCACTCGCCACGGGGGACCCCTGCCGTCAGGTGACTGCAGAGCAGGGGGGGGCGGTCACAGAGAAGCTCAGACCTCCTTGGAACCAGTGTCTCCTGCAAAGCCCTAACTCCAAGCGCCTAGTCAGCTAACATCTGCTTTCGGTTGCCCTCTCTTCCTGCCACCAGGCAGGGGTTACTCACAGCTCTGTGGCATTCTTGGGGATGCCCTTGGGCAAGGCCTGCAGGTGCTTGTTGCTGCATCGGACCACGGTGTCCAGGCAGGCGCACTCCTGGGGGCACTGCGGGCGGGGCAGGCAGCCCCCCTCCTCCTGGCCTGGGGAGGAAGGCGTGAAGCCATGTCAGCGAGGGGACAGGCCTCCTCAGGGCCTCCTGCAGCCAGGCCCCAGCTCCAGGGCACCTGCGGACAGTGGCCCCGCGCTGACAACACCTTGTGCACCAGTAAGTCTCCTCTCAGCTGCACCCTTCCCCCACCAGGGGGACCTGTTTTGAGCTTAAAATAGGCCTTGGGTCCATCTCTTCCACCTCAGCTCTGAGGCGAACCCAGGCACTGCAGAGAAGGATGGCAGCCGCACCATTTCTTGAGCACCTACTATGTGCCGAACACTGTATCGAACGTAATCTCCTTAACGTATGTAAGGAGAGCAGCCATTACCCCTAGAATGTGAGCATCACGGGGACAGAGACCTGCACCTCCTTCTCTGTTCACTGAAGGAGCCCAGCACGGAGAGCAGGGCCTGGCACACAGCAGCCTCCAAATTAGGTCAGTTGAATGAAGGAATGAAGGAACTTCTATCTTACTGAGATCTGGAGCGTTTAAACAGCTTGCTCGGGTCAGAAGGCTGATCAGAGGCAATTCAGGGTCTGTACCCAGGTCTGGCTGGCACACAGTCTGAGCCCCTTCTGTCCCACCATCTTTCACAGATTCAATAAATAGTACTGAGCGCCCTCTGTGTGCCTTCCTTCCTTCTGATTGGGTGTAGGAGGGACGATAAGGACACCACCGTCAGAGTTGCTAGGAAGCAGGTGACAGGGACTGTTGGTTATGGAAGGCGTCTGCTGTGTGAAGGTGCCACGTGATAAGGATGAACTCACTGAATCCTCACAACATCTCTCTGTGTATGTGCTACTATCAGCCCATTTTAGAGAAAAGGAAACTACGGACAGAGTGATTAAGTAACTTGCCCAAGGTCCGCCAGCCTGGAAGGGGTCCCGCAGCCTGGAATCCAAGCCAGCTGCCTCCAGAGCATCCTTTCACTCCTAGGAAGTTATTCTAAGGGGAAAAACTGAGTATATGTACAGAGAGTTATCTATCAGGATGTTCCTGGCAGCACGAGGCATAACAGCAGAAGTTTGGAAGCATGTAAATGCCACGCGATGCCTCCAGACAAGGGACTGTCATGTTGAGAAGGTACACGGGCAGTACTGCAAGACCCTACGTGTGTCATACGTGGGCACACGAACACTCAGCAAAGATCCAGGGGGCCACACACGGAGTGCTGACAGGAGTCATCTGGGCTGGGGAAGTAGAAAGAGGGACTCATCAGCGATCCTTTTATTCTCCTTCTGGATTGTCCATTATTTTGGGTTTTGTTTTTAAGGAAATAAAGATGCCTCACTTTGTGAGAAGAAAAATAAAAAGAAACTGTTTCTTGGAAAAAAATAATGCTTTCAAAAAAATACTTGATGGCATCAGAAAATGTCCAAAATACATAGTTCAGGTTTTGTTTTTAAAAAAAAGAAACTATGATACAAAATATATATGTGAGAAGTATGGAGTTTTGTGTTGTTTATTTTAAAAGCTAGAAGCCAAACTGCTCTTAGAGAATCCATTGATTTTGTTTAGAATTTAGAAAAATACCCTGTCATTCTTGGCGTGAAAGCTGAAGCTCCCCACCCAGCACCCCTCTCACTGGCTTGGATGGACCAGCCTGAGAGCTGAACTGCCCCCTGGAAGCAGACCGGAGAGAGGACAGGAGGGGCTGAAGAAGGGGGGCCCAGGACTGGGCAAGACGCAACCTTGTTCTGTCACCTTCGGTAAAAATCTGCTTCCCACAGCTGCCTGTGTGAATGATGCTCTGGGGGCTGGGTTGGAGAATGGAGGGACGGGCTAGATTCTGCATGGGGAGGG
>NW_006783561.1:1239595-1246493 GCF_000442215.2 Lipotes vexillifer
GAGGGAAAGAAGGAAGTGGCCACAGGAGAGAGATGGAGGATTCAGGGGAAAGAGGACATTGGCACAAGAAGTGACCCGCGTGTGGAGGGAGGGGTGCCCCCTTGACAGTGTCCTGTTGCACATTACAGACAGGCTGAATCCACTGTCCGGAGTGCTTAGGAATAACCAGGAGGTAGGTCTCTGGGTTAAACGTACTTACATAAAGAAATTACACTAAAATGTTAACTGTGATTTTCTCTGAGTGATGGGCTGATAGGTAACGTTTATTCCCATCTTTTATCCATATTTTCCCATTTTTTAAACAATAAGCACATTATTGCTCTTATAATCACATGAAGACCCCACCAGGCAGAGGCAGGCACAGGACTGAGTAGGTCTCCCTGCTCCTCGCCCCTCCCCCCTCCACAGAGCCTCCCCTCCTCTCTGGGGCATGACCTCTCCCCATCCCCCTGCCACCCAAGGGGCCCGTGAGTTACCTTCCTCACACCTGAAGTCGGGGACAGCCACGTCCTGCAGGGGAATCTGCCGCAAGAAATCCGGGTTCTGGCATCGCGGGTTCCCCGTCACGATCTTCCTCTTGCGCAGCCAGTCGCCCAGCCAAGCCAGCTGGCAGTTGCAGTTGAAAGGGTTGGCCAGAAGGTTTCTGGAAGAGGCGGGTGGTATGACCACGAAGACACCCACCAGACTCAGTTGTCCCAGCAAAGCCGGCTCCTGCTCGCCACATGCTGGCCACACGGCCACCCAACACTCCCGGACAACCAACCCGCCAAGAGGCAACATTCTAACGTGCAAGGACCCAAACACCCTGAGTCTTTTAAAGTGACCACCGGAGAAGGCCGTGTCCTAAGGTGGTGGATGGGCAGGGCTCCGGGGTTCAGTTCGGATGGCTGGTGCCCAAGCCCCAGGCCCGCCTGCCCTCTGGGGCACACTTACAGCGTGGAGAGGGCCTGGAGGGTGTCGAAGGCCCCAGGGGAGATGGTGGCGATCTGGTTGTCGTAGAGCGAGAGGAGGCGGACACTGCGCAGACCCGTGAAGCTGTCATTGTGGATGCAGCTGATGCGGTTGTTCCTCAGCATCCTGGGAGCCGGGAGAGGAGGGGAGAGTCCGTGCCGTGCCCTGCGCCCATCTGCCTGCCCTGTGCTTTGGCCGCCAGCGGCCAGTTCACAAGTTCTCCTCTGGGGGCATTGAGCCACGGAGAGGGCAGCCACAGCGCCAGGATTCTACACACCTGGGCTCCCCTCCAGGCTTTCCCTGCCTCTGAATTGACTGCCTCTCCATCCTGCCCACACGGCCCTCATGCTGAACACCATCACCCTCACCCCCTGGGTTCCCAGAGCCTCCCCAACCTCGGGCCACACTCCGTATCAACACCTGAGACTTTCGTAAAACTTAAACCCGGCCATGTCGCTCTTCAGCCTAAAGCCCGTAGCAGCCTCTAAACTGTCCACAGAATCATGTTTAAACTCTTTACTGTGACATGTGAGCGCCTGCCCAAGCCAGCCCCAGAGCAGCACCTGCCCGCCTCCCCAGGGATGGACACACTCTCTACTCCTCTGTCCTTCAGGCCTGCTGCCCAGGCCTGCATCCCCACACCTCTCCCCGGCTGGATCTCCTTCTAGAATGACCTTCTTCCTCATTTATAGCTGCAAAAGTCTCTGTTCATCCTCAAACATCTGGCTCAGTTCCTTTCCTCAAGCAAAAACAAAAACGAAGCCTGGCACAGAATAGGCAAGTCACAAAAGAAATTAAAATGAGTGAACTAGGTGAGGGAGATTAAAAGGTACAAACTTCCGTTACAGGATAAGTGAGTCACAGCATGAGATGCACAGAAATAAGTAAACAAATAGCTTATGAACATTCACTGAAAAATGTTCAAATCAAGGACATTTAAGTAATAGTGAATCTTTGCCTGCCAAATTACAAAATAATTAAAAATAAAATAATAATAGTAAAGCCCAGCGTTGGCAGGAGGGTGGGAGGACAGGCACTTTCATGCACAGCTGGCAGGAAAACAACTTGGGACCTGCCCAAAGTGCACCTGGTAAGATGTGCCAAAATCCCTAAAAGGGCCCTTTGTGCTTTTACCCCGAAGGTCTACCTTTAGGGATTTATCTTTAAGGCAATAACCCCAGATGAGCACAGAATTTCATAACAAAGATATCAATCACAGCATTGCTTGTAATAAAATTAGAAACAGCCTAAATCTCTAATAATTATATAATATATAATCTTTCAAAATGATGTTGTAAAAGAAATCGTAAGGATACGTAAAGACGCTCACATTCTGTTAAAGGAAAAAACATTACTAAATAAAATGTATTCTAGGATTCCATTAAAATATATCTGTGTGTTTGCATGAATGTATGTGGGTGTACGTGTGTGTGGGTGTGCGTGCGCATGTGTGTGTGTGTAACTGGAAGGATAGTTGTCTATATCAACAATTAACTGTGGTCAGTGGAGGGGTTACAGGCATTCTTTTTCCTGTGCCCTCACCATCCTTCACATGCTCCTGCAGGCCCACGGCACCCTCTTTCAAAGAATACTAGGCATGTATAAAAAAGAATGAGGCAGCCCTCTATGAAGAACCTGCCACACTATCTTTACAAGTGAAAAAAAAGCAAGTTGCAAAACACAGTGCATAATAAATCCCCTTGTGTAAAAGAGACAAACAAAAATCCACAGGGAATGCCTCCATGCATTCATTTACCTTACACAAATGCCATGATATGTGCTCAGAAAATAAATCTATAGCCTTACTGCGGGCTGGGATTTAAATCCAGGCTGGTGGCTTCTAGAGGTGATGTCCACAGTATAGCCATTAGCCACATGTGGCTGTTTATACTTAATTAAAATGAAACGAAATTCAAAAGTCAGTGCCTCCGTAGCACTGGCCACATTTCAAGTGCTCCATAGCCGCATGTGGCTACCAGATTGGTCAGTGCGGATGTGGGATGTTTCTGTCCCTGTGGTGAGTCTGACGGGACAGCACTGTCTATCGGACGCTCTAAAGGTCTACATGATCATCTGAAGAGCTAGTGCTGCCTGGACAGAGACAGGGGCTCCCTTCAGCGTTCACAGAGGGGTGGATGACCCCAGGATCCCACTCAGTCCTGACGTCTGGAGAGCTCTGCCTGGGCTCTGAGTCATGGGGTCTCAGAATCCCAGGGATGGTGGGAATCCCTCCTTCCCCACCTACACCCACTTGAGTCACCTCTGCGAGGTCCCTGCCACTGTAGCACCAGCCACTCCTGAACCGAAAACACGTGCTGTGCTCTTGCAGCCGGACCACGGGGCGATGAGAGGGGACCTCCGGAAGGGTCCACCTCCCCATCCCTTCACCCGCCATCGACCCCCCACCCTGGGGAACCAGAAGGCAGCCCTCGTCACAGTGACCAACATCTGATGACTTGGCGCGCTGCAGCCAGGGTCCTCAGCCGCGGCCCCCTCAACTCCTGCAAGCTGGGGCCAGGGAAGGAGACTCCCACCCTCGCTCTTCCCTTCCCTTTAACGCAGACGCCCACTCTCTGGCTTGGCTTCTGCCCACCCCGTTCCCCGGCCACACACTCACAGCGTCCTCAGGCCGTCCAGGCCCCGGAACATGCCGCTCCGGATGGACTCCAGCTGGTTGGCGGTCAGGTGCAGCTCGCTCACTGAGGCTGCGCCCTCGAAGGCCCCGTCTTCAATCTCCGACACCTTGTTGTTGCTCAGATTGCTGGGAGAGGATTATGGAGTTCAGGACCCTTTCCTGCACCCAGCTGCCATGCACGGGAGCCCTGCCCCCGACAGGAGCTACCCCACACCCAGAACTTCCCCTTCCCATCCTGACCGGCGTCCTGACTGCACCTTCCTGCCATTGGGTAACTCACATTTTCTTCAGATGGGTGAGTTTTTTAAACATCCCGGTGGCCTCCAGGATGGAAATCTCATTGTTGTTTAATCGTCTGTAAGAAGCAACGAAAGGAACTTATACATCCATAAATGACAGACGTTAAAGTATCTTCCAAACCGAGACTATTTGGGACTCAAACCAAGGGGACTCCCAGAAGAATTTCTCTGGTGAGATGAATTGATCCTATTTCAGAAAAGGCTGGACCAAGAGCTGGGGGGTGAATGGGGATATTTTTAACATGAAAAATGCCATGAACTTTACATACATAAATGACAGGCATGTGTAGGTATCTGTGCACATGCATATATATGCATGCACAAATTTATATTTTTAGAGAAAGAAGAAAAATAAAAGAATGGCTTAGGCTACAACTTTAGCTGATGGAATCAGGTCCCCACAAAGAAAGCAAAAGCATGATTGAGAGAAGCCGCCCTGGTTCAGGGCGGGCCAGAGACTGCCTCAGCAGGGCGTGTGGGACTGGGAGTGAGAAGCAGAGGGACCACTTCCTGCTGGACCCAGCAGCTGGCATGCTCCCGGGGTGGGGTCTCCAGTGGTCCCCAAATAGAGCTGCGACAGAGGAAAACCCGGAGGAGGGCCGGGAGGGTCCGTGGGAGCTGGGGGCAGGTGAGGGGCTGGGGGCTCTCACAGCTCGGCCGTGGCCTGGGGGATGCGCTCAGGGATCTTGGTGAGCTTGAGGCCGGAGCACTCCACCATGCTGGCCTCGCAGCGGCACTTGTGGGGACAGACCACGTCGCTGTTGCATTCGCTGTTCAGCTGGTAATCCTCTGTTCCTGTGGTGAGAGGGCGGGGGCCGGGGGCGGAGGAGTTCCAAGCAGCCCTGCCCAGCCCAGAGTCTCCCGGGACCCCTGGCCTCCCACTGCCACCGTCCCAGCCAGGCCCCCCTCTTACCTGGAATAAGGTACTGCTCTTTGGCTGGGGAGAGAAGCAGAAACACTGCAATGCTGGGAGTGTCCAGGCCATGCAGGAACAGCCCAGGCCTCAGCCCTGCTGCCCAGCGGAAGCCGCCCCAGGAACCAGGCTCGGGTCACAAACCAAGGCCCTGGCGCCCACCCACCCAGCCCCTGTGTGAAGGTCTTGCTACGAACACAGATATTCCTTGCCCGGGCTGATGCAGGGGACAGCACCACACCCAAGTAAACCTCTTCCAGGGAGCACCAAAACCACGGGAATGTTCACATACAACGGCACAGGTGAGGATGGACCAGGATCCGGGCTCAGAAGCCGACCCACACTGTCCCTAGCCAGTTGCTGTTTCTGCTGCCCCAGAGCCTGGAGGAGGCAACCATCTCTCTGAGGAGGGTTCCCAGGCCTCCTGAGTGTCTTAAAAAGCTTGAAAGAGAACTGTCCTGGGAGGAAAGGGACCTGGGTCCTTGCCCGTCCTCTCCGGGGTATCTTCGGCAAGCTCTACCACCTTCCCAGGCCTCAGTAAAACAAGGGGTGGGAAATTGGTAGATCCAAGTCTACACTGTGGGCCCGCACCCTCCAGCGTGGGTCCAGAGTGGTCCAGGGCACGCTTGTTGGGACCACCCAGGAACATCACAGGGTCCCTGAGCAGACTGAAGGCGGGCGGGTGGGCAGGCAGGCGGGCAGCTACCTGAGCACCGGAACTTCTTGCTCTTGATCTGCCCGATGCGCTTGTTGGCAAGGCGCCGGGGGCTGGCGCATCGGGCCCCGCTGGTCTCGATGGGGTTGGTGCGCAGGAAGTCTGCCAGCCACTTGAGGTTACAGTCACAGATGAAAGGGTTCTGGGCCAGATGCCTGTCCAAAGGGGGCAGATGGGAGATCAGAGACAAAGCTGCACCGTTGTGCTCACCGCCACCTGGATGGGGCCTCACCGCTTGCTCGTGGCCAGAGCCCACCTGGCCCTGGGGAGAAATGCGCCACCTGGGGACAGCACCTGGAGGTGCCCACCACCTGTGGAGAAGTCTTACCAGAGCCTGGCAGTGGGGATGGAACTCCACAGCCTGGAGCTTCCAGCTGTCCCTTCAAGCCTCACTCTGTCCCGTCTCCTTCTACTCACCTGTTCCTCCCTCTGCCCTGTGACAAACAGGAGTGGAGGCAGAAGCAACCCAGAGACCGGCCAGGGCACCCCTGTCCTTCCAAGGGCGAGGTGATGGAACGGACATTAGAGCCCAAGACCTCAGTATCCAGCGGCCTTTGGACCCCGCCGGTGCCATGAATCCTGGGCTGTCCCCTCCCTGTGGCTTTGGGCGGCAGCAGCCTCTTTCCCACAGCCTCTGTCAAGAAGGGGCTGGGGCCAGGGTGGCAAGGCTGGGCCTGCAGCTGGGGTAGGAGGTCTCAAAGTGCCTGCTGCGGCCCCTCAGCTTTCCATGGAATCTCCGTTCCTACCCCAGTCCGTAGGGGTTGGCCCCTCTTGACTATTTTACAGGGCGTCTCTTGACACAGGGAAACTCAGAAGGCATTACTGAGTAGCTGCTTATTGGAGAACCACTCATATCTTCTTGCTGGCTCCCTGTGTTACCCACAGGATAAATGTGGGGTGGGGGCAGCTGACAGGTGATACTAGCTGAGGGAACCCGGGTCACTGTAAGTGACCATAGGGGTGTCTTTCCCATTGGCCCTGACTGCCCTGCAGGCTCAGACCAGCCACATCTTAACCACGTAGCAGCCGGCTTGCCCACCTGTGTCTGGGCCAATGCGGCACTGCGTGCTCCGCTTTCTACACCGAGACAGCCAGGGAAAAGAATCCAGCACCTGTCCTGACTACTGTTCCCAAGAGCCAATGCTTCTGCATGGGGCCAGCTCAGAGGACTCGCCATGCCATGGCTATTCTTCCTCCATCTAATGCCATTAATCCAAGTCATCTACCCAGGCTCTTGCTACGGCCACACAGCTCTCTCCAAGCAGAGGCACAAGCCCTTGCCCAGAGTCTGCGCTCAGCTCAGACCTTGGCCACTCTCTCCATCCATCCCCTCCTGGCCTCCGCCCTCTGGCCACTGGTCAGTATGCTTGGTGACAGCTTTCCCT
>NW_006783561.1:1246503-1252427 GCF_000442215.2 Lipotes vexillifer
TCCCTACCCAGCTGTCCTTGCCACTCCCCTTTGCAGCGCCCGCCCCACTTTCCTGCCTGAGTCCTGGCTCCTCTCAGCTCCACCAGGTAGGCCAGGCCCCTCCCACCCCTTCTGCATCCCGTTGGATGGTTTGTTTCCCCGATTTAAACTGCCAATTTGCACAGCGAAGATGTGTGTGCTGACTCCCCAGGGCAGAGTTCGTAGCTAATCTAAAGTACACCAGGATTCAGGGATTGCTCTGGGATCCTTCCACCCGCCCCATCCACATCTGTTTGTGCCTTAGGACACAGCCTCTGCCTGAATGAATTGCTTCCCTCTATCACAATCTTGGCAGAAAACTCTGTTTAAAATCAACTCGATTATGTTGTTCAGGCACGTATTAAAATGTCCAAGGGGTGCAGAGTAGAATACATCCTTTTTAAGAACAGGCTATTTTGTCAAAAGCAACCTACAAAACTTGAATCACCCACCGAGGCAAGTGGCTTCTGTATAAACTTAAGTATCTGACATAAAGTAGAATTTTTAGAAGGTGTAAAGAGCAGGGAACTGGGGAGAGAAAATGCTCAGGAGGAAGAAAAAAATCTGCTTGGGAAAAGATAATTTTGTTAAAGGCACACCCAGAAAGAGGCTGCACATGTGGCTAGACAATTAGCTCCATGCACATTTCTGATAGTGGAAGGTAGAGGGGAGATGGATTCCCAGTCTCTTTCTTGGATTAAGCATTAAGAAGTCACAACTAAAAATCTTTTGGGCAGATACTCAATATCATTAGTCAAATTAAACCCACAATGAGCTACCACTTCAAATCCACTAGGATGGCTGTAATCATAAAGAAAATCGATACCAAGTGTGGGCAAGGATGTAGAGAAATTGGAACCTTCATAACATTGCCGGTGGGAGTGTAAAATGTATAGCCACTTTGGCAGTTTCTTAAAAGGTTAAACATAAACTTAAAACATAAACATAAATTTCCCATGTGACCCAGAAATTCCAAGAGAAATGAAACACTTTGTCCTCACAAAGATGTGTAAGAAAATGTTCACAGCAGCATTATTATAATGGTCCCAAAGTGGGAATGATCCAAGTGTCCAACAGTGAGGAGGGATAAACAAAATGTGCATGCAATGGAAAATTGTTTGGCAATAAAAAGGAACAAATACTGTTATTGGGTTGGCCAAAAAGTGCCTTCGGTTTTTAAGTAAAAATGAAAGACACATTTTTCATTTTCACCGAGAACTTTATTAAACAATGTATTCACCCTTTTGTTCCACTACCTTCTGCCATTTTTCAGGCAACTTCATAATTCCATCTTCCCAAAACTTTTTATCTTTTTGAGCAAAAAACTGTTCCAGGTGCTTTTTACAATCTTCCAGGGAATTGAAATTTTTTCCATTAAGAGAATTTTGTAAAGACTGAAATAAATGAAAATCCAAAGGCGGATGAATCAGTACTTCCCCGCCAAGCTGTAACAGTTTTTGCCTGGTCATCAAAGAAACATGCGTTCTTGTGTTAGCCTGATGGAAGACTATGCGTTTTCTGTTGACTAATCCTGGACGCTTTTCGTCGAGTGCTGCTTTCAGTTGGTCTAATTGGGAGCAGTACTTGTTGGAATTAATCATTTGGTTTTCCAGAAGTTGCTCATAATAGAGGACTCCCTTCCAATCCCACCATATACACAACATCACCTGCTTTGGATGAAGACCGGCCTTTGGTGTGGTAGGTGGTGGTTCATTTCGCTTGCCCCATGATATCTTCTGTTCCATATTGTTGTACGGTATCCACTTTTCATTGCCCGTCACAATTTGTTTTAAAAACGGAACGTTTTCATTACGTTTCAGCAGAGAATCGCATGCGGAAACACGGTCAAGAAGTTCTTTTTCTCTTAACTTATGTGGAACCCAAACATCAAAGCAATTCATATAACCAAGCTGGTGCAAATGATTTTCAACGCTTGATTTGGACATTTTGAGTATGTCGGCTATCTTCCTCGCGGTATAACGTTGATTGTTCTCAATTATTGTTTCAATTTGATCGCTATAAACTTCAACCGGTCTACCCAACCGTGGAGCATCGTCCAGCAAGAAATCTCCAGCACAAAACTCCGCAAACCACTTTTGACACGTTCGATCAGTCACAGCACCTTCTCCGTACACTGCACAAATCTTTTTGTGCGTTTCAGTTGCTTTTTTTACTTTCTTGAAATAATAAAGCATAGTATGCCAAAAATGTTGTTTTTGTTCTTCCATCTTCAGTATTGAAATGGCTACACAAAAATTCACCAATTTTGTTAAGTTTTTTAAAAAATGCACGCTGATATGACAGCTGTCACAATACAGTCTAACAAAATTGTTTCGAACGAAGTTAGAGACAACTAAGCACTACTAGAGCCATCTTACGGAAAACACCGAACGCACCTTTTGGTCAACCCAATACACACTTGCAATATGAAGGAATCTCAAGACCATTACGCTATGCTAAGCAAAAGAAGTCAGTCACAAAAGATATATCACATAAGGTCCATTTTTATGAAATATCTAGAAAAGGCAAATCTATAGAGACAGAAATTAGATTAGTGCTTGCCTGGGGTTAGGCTGGAAATAGGAATTGATTGCAAATGGGCACAAGGGATTTTGGGGGGTAATGGAAAACATTCTAAACTTGAATTGTAGTGATAGTTGAACAACTGTAAATTTACTAAAAATCACTGAATTGTACACTCAGAACAGGTGAATTTTATGGTATGTAAGTTATACCTCATTCAAGCTTTAAAAAAATTTTTTTTAATCTCTTGGGGCAAGTAAAACTACAAAATCAATACCGTGACACGTGGCACTCAGCCACAGATCTTGGAGCTATAAACAAATCAAGCAAGATTTTGTAAGTTGAAATCCGCTCGGTTCTGACATAAGACTCGGCCAAGGGTTTAATTATCTGAGGCTGTAATAACAATATCTGATTGTACCTTGGATTTGCATTTTTTAAAATTCTTGTTCTAAATTGTACTTCAGTTATCAATATATAATAGTTGTTCACAAAGTTCAGTTTTGCTTTACAGCCTTAACAATGAGGTCAATTCTTAGGGTAAAAGCACAATTTAAGGGCACGTTAACTAATTTCTCAGTGCCAGTGAAGAGATGCCTGAGACCAAATCCCTGCTCTACTAGATGCTATGTGACCTAGGGTGAGTCTGCCTCTGCCTCAGTTTCCTTATAAGTAAGGCAAGGATGACAGAACCTTCATTCATAGGTCATTGTAATTATTAAGTAAGATAATACACGCAAAGAACAGTGCCCTGGCCTTCAGTAATAAACAGCGGTGACTATCGCTATTATCAGTATTACTACTATTGCCATCTCTCCTATGGGGAACCTTCCTGTTCTAACAATCTGCTCCAGCTTTGTGCCCTACTATTGCCTTGGTGGAAGTGGCCAAGATCTCAGGGATGGTACCTAGGAGGGCAGAAGCACTCCTGAAATCCAGCCAGGTAAATGGACACAGACAGAGGCTGCCCCTGGTGAGCACAACCCATCTGATGTACTAGCTCCCCTTCCACCCTGAAAGCGAGACAGCTCCTCACAAGAGACGCTCAGCCCCATTCCCCATCCCCAAGGCTTTCCTGCGTGTGTGTCCCCGGCCCTGAAATCTCCTTAGTGCATTTCTCTCAGATGTTCTGCCAGCTTCGTAAAATAATCCACCTTTCCAATGTCTCCCTGTGACATCTCATTTCACATACTTGGCAAGATTTCCCCGTGGTGCTCCCTCCCCCTCTCCCTGGCTATAAGTAAATTAATTAGCAGTAGTGGGCTGCCGGCGGGTATGTGGGCTCTAATGAGTTTGTCTTCATGGCTGACATCCCTGCTGACGTGCAGGGTCCCAAGGGAGCAGGAGCTGTGCCTTCTACTTGATCTGTTTCACACTCATCCCAGCACTCGTGCAGATCTTAGCTGACGGAGGGCGCTGCACAGCGGGTAAACAGTGGCAGGGCTGGCAACGACAACAATGGCCACAGTAATATTAATAATAAATGCCCATCAGGCATGCACCACAGGACCCACGGGTCAGCACGCTGAGTCAAACTGCAGGCTCAGAACTAAAGATGTGGAATGTAGTGCCTGAGTTTAACCAAATAGTGGAAGAGAAGTTTCCCTATACAGAAGCATTCCAGCTAAAAAATAAGGACTCCTTTAAAGCGTAACTGCAACAGCATTATCAAATGAAGAAGGAATGTTAGAATTCACATATCACCATTTCAGGATCCCTAACGAACAAGTGGGTCTAGGCACTGAAATCAATGACTGTGTTTATTACAAAAAAAAAAAAAAAAAAAAAAACAGGTATCGTGAGCCTCCTGTTGAAAGTACACAATACTATGAAGTCATCTTGCCAGAAAAAGAAAAAATACCTGAACCTGACCCAAGCTCCTAGATGGAATTTTCTATCTGCAGGACCTAGAGAGAACAAAGGAACATGTGAAACTACACCACAGGGGATGCAATAAGCAAATCCAGACTGTGGGGAGCTCTATGGATCCAGTAAAGCAGTGTCTTCAACAAATAACGTGCAAGGAAAATGGAAATGGAGACCACACCCATAGATTAAAAACTTAAGTAACACATCAACCAGTATCCGCCAATTGTACTGCATAGGCATTTACTTATTTATTTGTTTATCTATTTATTTATTTATGAGGGAGGGGATTTTAAAATGCTTTTTATTTTAAAAAAATTTTTAATGCACAGAAATCTCTTGCATTCCTATACACTAACGACAAAAAGTCTGAAAGAGAAATTAAGGAAACAATCTCATTTACCATTGCAACAGAAAGAATAAAATGCCTAGGAATAAACCTTCCTAGAATTGTTGCTCTTTTAATTTTTAATTTATAATCAGCATTGCTGTCACTGTATTTCATTTAAGACATTATCAACTGCAAGATGCAGTATTATTTTATGTATTATCAAGAAAGAACAAAACGCTGCTCATTAAACAGGCCATCAATTGTAATATGCATCCCAATTCCACGTTCCTATGAAGAAGGTGATATCCACATTTTATGAATGAGTAAACTGAGCCCCAGAGAAGCTAATTAACTTGCCCAGGGCCACACAGCCAATAAGGAGCATAGCTGGAATCTGAACCCAGGATTGTCTAACCCAGAATCTGTCCTCTCCCAGAGGCCATACCCGGTGAGCCAAAGGCACAGGCCAAGACCGCTGCCTGTACCTGGAGGCTGTTACCTCCCCTAGGTCCACCTGCTGGGGTGGGCGGAGGGGGAGGGCAAGAGGGCACTCACAAGGTCTGGATGGCCCGCAGGGAGGTGAAGGTGCCCTTGGCGAGACTCTGGATCTTGTTGTCATACAGGGAGAGCAGTGAGAGGTTCTGCAGGTCCTGGAAGGCGTTGGGCCGGATGCAGTTGATCTTGTTGGCATTCAGGAGCCTGTGGGCAGAGCCAGGGCCAGATGGTGAGGGGAGAGGCACAGAATTGGACTCATCATGTCCTGGGCACCTTCCTAGGTGCCAAGCGCATGTTATGTCAGGGAAGAGTCCACGGAAGCAGGTGCAGGGGATCTGGCCCTCTGGGTGTCCACTCCACGCAGAGGAGCTCTGGCTGCCTTCTCTGTGCACAGGGACCATTTAGTCCCCCATGCTTCTCTCTTTCAAGGAACTGCTAGAGGTGCCCAATGGGATTCTGAGACAGCAGAGAGCACAGTGGCCAAGTCACCTCCCAAAGGCATTTGGGGGTATCCTTCCCCTCCCTTTCTGCTGGGTTTCCCAGGAGCTGAGAGGGTGCATTTGGCTTCTGTGCTTCTTGGGTCCTGGGAGAGAATTCTTGCCTGAACGCTCAGGGCTCAAGGAGGCTGACCTGGGCCTGGGTGTCCTCCTGCAGGAGACAGCTCTGTCCCCAACCACACCGAGCTCAGCAG
>NW_006783561.1:1252493-1265072 GCF_000442215.2 Lipotes vexillifer
CAGCAGGAACACAGTTCACATCTCAGCGGCCTCTCAGCTCAGGCGTCCTGCAATCAGCTCTGCATCCACCTCTCCCTCCCTCTCTGGCCTCTGCAGAGCCCCCTAGACTCTCACAGCCTTGCCAGGCCTGCCATCCCCCAAGGTCCTTGCCTCCCACACCCTAAAGAGGCCGAAAGAGAGGCCGGAGGAATACTGCCCCCGCTCCATGGGTCCCACCCAAGGTCACTCGCATTTGGGTCCTTACAGGAGCTGTAGGGTGAACAGGCCTCCAAACACTCCCCGGGGGAGGTCTGTGATCTTGTTCCCATAGAGGACCCTGGAGAGAAGGCAGCAGAAAGGAGAGTTAGAGGACAGCCCGGCAGGCCAGGGCACAGCTCTGCAAGTCCTGCCCACACAATGGTGCCACCCCTATGCCTTTCACACGCCAGGTCCCAGCAGTGTAGGCTTGTTATAACAGTGGCCAGCAGATGGCAGTAAAGTGCGACAGGAAGGGGTCGCCGGTCCCTACTCTGCACAAAGGTACCCTATGGGCTAGAGGCAGCATGATCCCCATCACTGCGGGAGCACCCCTCCCTCACTCTCTGCCCTCACACACGGATCCCACAGAAGCCTGCAAGGGCCCCTCCGGGGAACCTCATGGGAAATTAACCTGGTTGGGGATCCAAAAGGAGATTGTTCAAAGAGAAGAAAATCCCTAGGGCAGGAAAAATTAACATATTTTCAGGGAATTACAAGCAAAAACCGGAATGCCAGAAGGCACGTGCGGTATGAGCTCCAGCGCGTCAAGCGAGTCTTTCCAGTACAGACAAAACGCCAGAAGGAAACATACCGAAGTGTTAGCTGTGCTGAGATCTGGTGGCAGGATTGCGAGTGGGTTGTTTTATGCTTTAGAATTTTCAAAGTTTTCTACATGGAGCATGAATTCCATATATAATCCGAAAAAATGCAAAGGCTCAAAAAAGACAGGCAGGCAGAAATGGGTTCAGACAGATGGTGAAAGCATCATGGGGCCTGGGGAGGGGGGTGTATTACGTTCCAATCTCACAAGCGGCCCCCCTCAGCCACCCCTGGAAACATTCTGTCTGAGTAAAAACAGAGTGTGCCATCTCTGAGATCGTTCTTGGAGGACGGCGTAGCAGGAGCTAAGTAGGATCTGGGTTGGCCCATGTGGAGAGCTCCAGTGTGGCTTGAGTAGAGGAAACAAATGGGACAGTAGCTTGGATTTTACCCAGCCAGCACCAGGAAGCCTCTGAGACATCATCAGACTCCCACTGGAAAGATCCCTCCATCTGCTGTGTGGAGTAATGCAGGGGGCAGGAATTGAGGCAGGGGAACCAGGTCAGGGCCTGACCAGGCGGACATTGTCAATGCCCACTTTTTGCATGACCTCAGCATGAAAGTTCCTATATGGTGAGGGGGCGGCTGCGACCAGATACCCATGAGCAACAGGAACCCACTTAGATGGGCTACTGTCATGTTCCGATTTAGGAGGAGATTCACTCACTTTTCAGAGGAAGACCCTGCATTCTGGCAGCCACCTTCAGGATCTGATCTCTCAGCCAAGGACAGTGACCCATCACCAGGCTGTCGTGTACAGCTGTGTAGGTTGCACACTGCACAGTTTTAGGGGTGCCATTCCCAACGGCCCCACGCACTACCTTGAACTCTATTCCAAGAGAAGAGGGTGCACACAGAAGACACTGAGCTAACAGCCTCCTGCACTGCCCCAGGGGGAGTTCCATTCTGTTCCACTTCCTAGGCCCCAAATCAACGCCAAGCCCATGTCCAGTGCTGCCAAGGGACAGGTGAAAATACTCATTCCTAAGACAAATGAATGGCCTCCATCAACAGGGAGCTAGCCTGACTATAGGACACCCTGAGTTCACTCTGTATGGAGACAAAGTACCATGGGACCTCAGAGGGTGAGGGGCTTAGTGACCCTGGGAGAGCGAGCAAGGGTTCTTGGAAAAAGAGATGAAGTAACATTTCCGAGATTAATTTTCAATGCCACACAACATTTTGTAGATTGATGGATCCCCAGCAAACTGTTGAGGGAAAGGAAATACTGGACAGGGTGGGGGAGGCAGGGGAGGCAGGAAACACTCTTCACAATCACTCATTACAACTTGAGATCAGAGCACATTTGGGACAAAAGATGTAAGCTGTGGCAGATTTCACAACTGGAGCTGGTGGTTGCCGCCATTATAGGACCCAGGCAAGGCTTAGGAGAACCAAGTGCTGGGCCTCTGTGGGGAGGCAGGGCCAACATGAAGGCTGGGCTGAGTCAGATGACTGCCACAAAGAAGGCTGGGAAAATCCCCACCGCAGAAGGGAGAGCATCACAGTTGTCAGGGGCAACAGCTCTGCCTAGCTTTTCCATGCACTCAGCCCTTGACTCCCTCCTCCCCCTCCCAGCTGCAGAGGGTCCACAAAGAGGAAGGGAAAGCTGGGTACAGCCACCCTGGTCACTGCAGCCAGAGGGAGACCCACTGAGGCTGTCTGTGCTCCTTCTCTAGTGCCCACCAGAGGGGCCCTGAGCCCTGGGCCCTGCCTGCCTCCTTGGGGGATGCCCTGGACCACTACAGAGCCTTGGCACTGCTACTCACAGCGAGTTCAGGGACCGGAGGCCCTGGAAGGCATCGGGTGCAATCTCCGAGATCTGGTTGTTGCTCAAGTCTCTGCAAGGTGAGCAGAGGAGAGACGGTGGCTGAATCTCTCAGTGGCCACCAAGTCCTGCCTGTCCCCCCTACCTCCCAGATACCACAGGAGGGCAGGGGTTTCTTTGATATTAGGAAAGAGAAGGGCCAGTTCCCCATCCACCCGAAAAACCCACGACTGGCCACTATTTCCCTGTGCAATCCAAGGGTCATGCACGGGTGGGTACCCTAGCTTTCCCCTACACACACCCCTCACAGCCTCAACTGCTTCTGTGGGTGCCCAAGCTGAAATGGTCAGCTCAGGTCACGTGCCAGACTCGGACTCAGCATCCTATTTAGGCCGCAAGACAGCCCTTCAAGAAGGTCGCACCACCGCCATCCCCACGTCACAGGTGAGCCTGGTAGGAAGGCCAGTTGATGGCTTTGCCGGGGGCTCAGCCACGGCAGGCAGAGTCAGGACCTGCCCCGGGGCTGTGGCCTGCCTGCTCCAGGCTCAGCCCCATGCTGACCCCCAGGAAACAGGAGGAGGCACTCACATCCTCCGAAGCTTTCTGTAGGGAGAGAAGGCTCCGGGGGGGATGGACTTGATCCCATTGAGCTCCAGGCGGCTGCAGAGAGAGAACACAGAGGAAGGACAAGGACAGGTCATCCCACCCCTGCCGTTGCCCAAACCAGGCCCTTTGCCCGCCAGCCCCTGCTCCCACCCTCCATCTGGAGGTAGGGGGGCTGGCACAGGCAGAGAAAAGGGACAGGTTTTCGAGCTCCATTATCCCAGGCTGCCATGGTTGAAAGGGGCTCACCAATGATGCTAGTACTAAGAAACCAATTCTTTTTTTTTTTTTTGGCCGCACCACGGGGCTTGCAGGATCTCAGTTCCCCGACCAGGGATCGAACCCGTGCCCCCTGCAGTGGAAGCGAGGAGTCTTAACCACTGGACCGCCAGGGAAGTCCCTAAGAAACCAGTTCTAGCAGACTCACCCAGCTGGGCTGGACAGATGGACCACAGAGGGATACCCCTCTCCAACCCTCCAGAGTTGCAAGCCTTGGGCAGACAACTCGGCCCAGCTGAGGCAAAGCATTTCTTCTCTGTTTGCACTGAGGGGCCTCAGGGCAAGGCTTGGGGTAGTGCCTGCACTGGCTCTTCACTGGCCCACCACAGCCTGGCCTGGCCGGAGGGGTGCATCCCAGCGCCTGCCCTGCCTGTACTCACATCTCCGTCATGGTGTCAGGCAGGTTGGCGGGGATGGCGGTGAGGCCTTTGCCACGACAATCCACAATGCCGTTGCTACAGGTGCACATGGCTGGGCAGGAGCCGGAGGAGAGGGTGCAGGAAGGCACGTGCCCCGCCTCCCCCTGGCCTGTGGAAACAGTGGGCTGTGACCTCAGGGGGCCCTGGGCCAGGACCTCCCTTCCCAGATACGGACTGATGGATGGGGACAAGGTGCTTCTCTAAATGACGATGAACCAGAGGAGATCACCAAGGACCATGATGTAACTCTGCAGGTGCCTGGTACATAGCAGGTACTTGTTTGCTGAACTTGAATCTGAACATAACTGTGCTACATGAGCATGTGATTTGCACGCTAGGAAATCCTACCCTCAGTTCTGAGGCTCCAGGCTCTAGTCCAAGTCACTCAACACTTCTGGCCTGAGTATGACAAGCACCATGTTTATTGAGCACTTACTCTGTGCCACATGCCATAAGTGTCGTATATGCAGTATCTCGTTGAATCCTACTGCAAAGAGCATGATATCATTGTGGCCACTTTACAGGTGAGAAAACTGAGTCCTCAACATTAATTAATTAGCACATGAAATTCACACATCCTCAACATTAATTAATAGCACATGGAATCTCACCACATAGGTGGTGAGATCAGGGTGAAGCCCAGTGTCTGATGTTAAGGACCCACACTTTTTTAAACCGAGGTATCATTGGTTATACCAAGTGCACCATCGTAAGTGTATAGCTGGCTGCATTTCCACATGTGGGTACAGCCACAGAACTGCCCCCCACCCCCGACATGGAATATTTCTATCACCCAAGAAGGTTCCCTCATGCTCCTTCCCTGAGGTAGCCGTTATTCTGAGATCTATCACCAAAGATTTGCTCTGCTCGTTTGTGGACTGAACATAAAGGAAACCAGACAGCAGGCTCTCTTGCATCTGGCTTCTTGCACTCAATGTAAAATCTCCGAGATTTGCCCATGTTGCTGTGTAGTTTGTTCTTTTCTATTGCTGACTCATAGTCTATTGCATGGATATGCCATCATGGGCTAATCCAGTCTCCTGTTGGTGGACATTTGGGCAATCTCCAAGTCTGGGATATTATGAAAAACACTGCTTGGATGTTCTTGGACGTGTGTTTGGCAGAACATGTGCACATACCTAGCAGTGGAGCTGCAGAATCACGTCTCACACACGCCGTAGCCCTGAGCACGGCGGTGTTCGAGCGCAGTCTCGGGGGCTGCCGGTGCTGAGGGTGAGGGGACAGCCCCCCCACCCCCGAGCCTCACCCTGAGGAGAGGAGGCCGAGCTCTGTGTGGCTGGCGGGCTCAGATCCACACGCTTGGGAGGAACGGGCAGCCCCTAATCCTCTGTCACGGATTTGTGAGCCGGTCATTCACTCAGCAAACATCCCTTGCGCATCTATCTCTCTGTGTCAAGTGTGAGCACAGTACTAAGAAATGGCCAGAGAACACAGCACATGTACCCATGTTTTCATGGACTTTGCAATCAGTCTATGCGGGACTCCCTCTGGGGCCAGGGAAGGCTCCCTGGGCCCTGCAGGTTGAGGAGGGAGCAGCAAGGCGGGGAGGATGTAACCAGCAGGGAAACAGCCTGCCAGGAGGCCAGGGTGGGAGGCACCTGCTCCCGGGAGGGGCAGAGGCAGGCACCACTGAGACGCAACAGTGAGGAAGCCACCAGGCAGAGGAGGCACAGATGACCTCGTCCAGCCTCGCAGAGCTGGAGGGCAGTTTGGACTCTCCTAGGAGCACTGAAAGGCCAGGTAAGGACAAAGCAACAGCAACCAGCCCAAACCGGTGGCTCTCTTTAGGTCTTTCTGGCTACAGTAAGGAGATTGGAGGGGCCAGAAAGGAAGTGGGGTGGCCAGGCAGGAGGCTCTCCCAGGACCCCAGGTGGAAGATGGAGGTACGGACTCTGGGGTCCATTTCACTTCGAACCAAGGCTAGAAGGCCCAATTTAATGACTTTTCCAGATAGCAGGGGTGAGACAATGGGGGATGGGACAGGGGGTAATAGGAGGGGGCAAGGAGTGGGTGGAGGGAGGGGTGGGAGGCGAGGGTGGGAGGGCTGGGTAGAAGCAAAGAAGCAAAAGGGAGACACTGAGTAGAAGGGATGGGGCAGAAGGAGACAATGGGTGGGGACAGGAAAGAAGTGATGGGTAGGAGACAGTAGGGGAAATGCAGTGGAGGCAAGAGGTGATGTGGAGACAGAGGTGATGGGTGAGACAACGGATGCGGAAGGAAGAGAGCAGTGAGGACAGGACACAGGGAGTAGGGACAGGATAGGACACGAGCGAGGGCAGGAGACGGCGGGATGTCCTCACCCCATCCATGGATGAGGACAGGAGGTCACGGGTGGGCCAGATGTTAATGCGTGCTGACAGGAGGTTAGTGGGAGGGAACAGGAGGTGGGGCGGGGGGCAGGCGAAGGGCAGCCGAGAGCCCCAGCAGGGCCTGCACCCACCTGAGCAGCTGAACTCACTCTTCTGGACCTCGGCCACGTTGAGGCCGCGCAGGCTGGCAGGGCCCGAGCACTGGGTGAAGAGCCCGATGGTTGGCCGCTGCCTCAGCCACTGGGAGAGCCAGGCCAGGTGGCAGTCGCAGAACAGGTGGTTGGAGTGCAGGCGGCTGCGGGGGGGAGGGAGGAGACAGGGTGGCTCACGACCCACCTGGGCCCCCAGCCCCTGGCTGCACAGTGGGAGCCCCTTCGCCCACGGGGTAGGGGGCCGAGCCCCTGGCGCTTCACTCGGTCGGGGCCCGGCCTACACCCAGTCAGCTGCGCGGCTCAGCCCCGACTTGAGGATTATCTGCAGCAGCGGGAAACTTCCCAGCAGCTGCCCCTTCCCTCCCAACGGGCTCGGCGGGTGAGAGGGGGCACCCCTTTGGCTGGAGTGTGCCCAGTGAAGATGCGTCTCACTGAGCTCACGTAGACCCACTGCCCAAATCACCTAACTCATCTTCAAACACAAAAACAAATCATTTGTTGTCCAACGAAAACATCAACTATAAATGACATTCGACGTCCTTCCGTTGTAGATCACCTCCCCCTCCCCCAACTCCACTCAGCCCCCACCCTGAGGTGGCCTCCGGGGGTGCAGAGGAGGCCGAGCTCCTTCCCCTCCCCCCCTGCTCGGCACTGTGCTCCCGGCCGCCCCGGGGCTGACTCACAAGGTCCGCAGCTTGGGCATGTGGTTGAAGCTGGACACGGGGATGGTGGTGATGCTGTTATTGTTCAGAGTCCTGAAAGAGGGAAGCCAGAGTCACTGAGCATCCGCCCAGCAGTAAGCCGCGTGGGAAGGACGGGCACAGCTTCTCCCTCACACTGTGGCTCACAGCACGCCCTTGAGGTGACCAGCCCTGGGCTGGACCCGGGGGCTACGCCGGAGAGCCACCCTCAGGGAGACCCCTGAGCTGGGACAGTGATGAAGAGGCAGCTGCACCACAGACCCCCAGGCTGGTAGGACACGGGAGAGGGGCGCACAGAAGGTGAGGATGGGTGCAGGCTCTGGCTGGCCTGGAAGAAAGCGTGGGGTTTGGACAAATGGAGGGAGAAAGGCGAGGCACTGCAGCCTTGTGTGTTAGAAACTCCAGAGAGACACAGCCACTCGCTCTGGGCTTCATCAAGAGCAGTTTAAGCCTGGGTCACACTGCCACAGGCATGACCCCAGGAGTACATGCCCTTCCGTCCTTAGCGACAAGTCTAGGAGAGCAGAGAGCAGGCCTCTGCCCTGGGCCTGGCACCCACCTCCCAGGCCTCCCGCCTCCTGTGGGGCTTCCCAGCCCGAACACCAGCTGCCTGGGCCTCAGCGCTCTCCTGCCTCTGCTTCCCTTCCTATGTTTCACTTACAGCACTTCCAGCCCCCGCAGAGCCCGGAAAGCTCCTTCCTCAATGCAGCTGATCTGGTTCTTGTCCAGCTGTCTGTGGAGCAAAGGAAGGTTACAGAGAGGGTGGCTTGTTGCCTACAGCGGGGATGTCCAGACATTCTGATCAACCACTCCATTAGTTTAAAAAAATAAAAGACCTGACCCCAATCATTTGTCCAGTACATATGTGTTGATCCAAATAGTAAATGTTGATAAAAGCTTAAATTCGTTCTCATTTTTAGTTAAAACAGTAAGTATAAATAAGTTATATTATACTCCTCTCCCCAACCTTGAATATTTCCTGGGGAGCAGGCACCGCCCCCACTTTGAAGACCACCTAGAGGGTGCTTGCTGGTGGCTGTAAAATCAGAGTCTGTCACGGGAGCCATGGCAGCCACAGCCGGCAAACAGATTTCAGCCTGAGTGCCAAGTGAGACCGACTCACAGTGGCTACCTGGACTGCTGCTCCCAGAATAAACTGCAGCTGTGATTGGGCTCCTTGGGAAAGAATGTGGTGATCAATTACCAATGTCTACTACAGGCACGAGGGTCAGGGAGTGACAAGTGTGCCAGGCATTTGCCATCACTATGGCAGTCAGACCTGGGTTGGGGTGGAGTGTAAGCCTGGATCAGAATAAATTTGAGTAATAGAAATAAACCATTATATTTAAATAGCATTTGGCTTCCCTGGTGGCACAGTGGTTAAGAGTCCGCCTGCCAATGCAGGGGACACGGGTTCAAGCCCTGGTCTGGGAAGATCCCACATGCTTAGCTGCGGAGCAACTAAGCCCGTGCGCCACAACTACTGAGCCTGCGCTCTTAGAGCCTCTAAGCCACAACTACTGAGCCCACGTGCCACAACTACTGAAGCCTGTACGCCTAGAGCCTGTGTTCTGCAACAACAGAAGCCACCGCAGCGAGAGGCCCACACACCACAACGAAGAGTAGCCCCTGCTCACCGCAACTAGAGAAAAGCCCGCGCGCAGTAACAAAGACCCAACGCAGCCAAAAATAAAATAAAATAAATAAATTTTTAAAAATAGCACTCAACAAAGTGTATTTATTTCCATATCTCATTTAAACCTCAGAGCAAGCTTGTGAAATAAATATGATGTCCCCATTTTGCAAAACAATATATAGAGGCTCAGTGAAGTTAACTGACTCGCAGCAGCTTATACAATATGGACCTGCAAGAAAACATTCAGACCCAGCTCTCCCCACCCACTGGAGGGTAAGGGCACAGAGACTGTCCATTGCAATGGAACAAGGACATCACCCAAGCACCCCACAGTTCATGACACTCCCTTCCACCTGGCCCCCAAAGGATGCCTGTTTCCTCCAGCCCCAGACTGTTCCAGAAGGCCATGCTGGCATGAGCCATCTCAGAGCCCAGGCCAGCTCCTCGTTTGCCTGGACCACAGGGCTTGGGGAGACCCATAAGGATGCTGACAGGGATGGCCCGACAGTCCCCAAGCCCCTCTCCCTCCCAGGCCCATACTCACAAATTTTTGAGGTCTGTGGCTCCACGAAAAGCCTTTCTGGGGATGGCCTGGATGCTGTTCTCACTCAGGTCCCTGCGAGGACAAGGCCAGAGGGAGAACACTGTCAGAAAAGATTTCTCCAGAGTGCCCTGATGAGTCAGGGAGGTCAAGCAGGCCAGACAGTGCCCAGACCAGACACAGCTGTATCCCAGCACCTGGGACAGTGCTTGGCATGCAAAGATCACTGGGTAAACATTTGTCGAATGAATGAATGAGTGAATAAATGAGCTGGAACTCGGGCCCCAGCCACCTCCCCTTCTCTGGGCAGAGGGATTGCAGCTGGGGGGTGCAGCCTGGGGCAGCAGGGATCAGCTCTGCCAGCCCCCAAGCCTGCCCACCAGACCCACCAGGGTCAGCTCAGCCCCCAAGGCATCGTCCAGGGCTGCAAAGGAGCAAGCAAACAAGGAGCTTCTCGACGGGGCCCACAGCTGCCCTGAGACCTACGGCAAGTCTATCTACCGTTCCTGATCTGTTTTACTGACCAGGAATGGAGGCTTCAGAAGAAGGCACAGCTGGACCCCAGATAACCCAGCCAGTAGGTGGCTCACCAGGTTGTGAACTCCAGGCTGGGTCTGCCTCCAGACCCCATGGTCTCGGGGACTGCAGGGGGCAGGGCTGCCACTGAGCCTGGATCCACACGGGGCACTGAGCGTGCTGGCCTAGGGACTGCTGTGCTGCATCCCTGCCCTGGGGCTTGGAGGGCAGGGACCTCTGAGGACTCCATCACCTCCCCATTATCAAAGTCCTGAAGTGAGGGAGGAGGCGTTGCAGGGACTCAGCAACTCAGCTTCCACTCCCCAGCAGGATTGGGCCTCAGGCACCTGTCCACCTGCCTCTCCTCCGCCTCTCAATCCTCACTGCGGAACACTGCCCCTTTGCTTCCCACCGTGCTGATAACAACTGCCCCCCAACGCCTGCACCGCCCGGCGTGTCACAAGTATGAGTGCGCCTGAGCCTCGCACTAACCGTGGGGCAAATACTACTGCTGTCCCCCTTTCACAAAGGACAAGAGGGAGGCTCAGGGAAGTTACACAGCTTTTTTGAGGGAACACTGCCGGGTGGCGGCTCCAGAATCTGAAACTGGCAGTCAGGTTCCAGAGCCTCCCCTCGCACAGCAGCCCTGGGAGGAACTGCGACCTCAGACGGCCAGGGCTGCCTGTCCCCACGTGGGACGGGCAGTTCTGCAGACCCCGGACCCTCCTCCTGGGCCAGGCCCATGGGGCTTTGACCGTCTCCATCCTTTCAACCATCCACCCCACGGGCCTCAGGGTTCACCTAAATCTGAGAACACAGCCCACAGGGCCACTCAGCGCGCTGTCCCCTGAGCTGCGGGAACAGCTCCCCTCTGCCTGGGTTTTTCTGCTGAGACAACAAAACAGAAGCATCGCAGCAGAGCGCATGGGGCCCTGACCTCAGAAAGGCAGGTTCGAATCCCGGTTCCCCACCTCTTGGCTGCGCATCTGTGGCTCAGCCTTTCCCTCCTGAGCCCCAGTTTCCTTGTGTGCAAAGTGGGGGAATACAAGCCTTGCAAGGCCTGCCCCACAAACCGCCCCAAACCCTGCCCCCTGCACAGAGTGTGAGCTAACCTCTGTGAGCTCCCTGCCCTCCAAACCCTGACCCCTCCTGTCCCCCAGCTGCCTAACCGGCCCCAAGCACCTGTGGTCCAAAAGGGCTTTGTCACCAACACACCCCCCTGTTCCCTGCTTGGTCTCTCCTTGAAGGAAGGCGTCTCAAGCCTGTGACACAGCCTCTCCTCTCTCTCCTCCAAAACTACATTCCCGCTGTGTCTGGCTTCACTATAACAGGCCTGTGCCTGTCCCTTGATGTGACAGCAGCTTCTCTCCCCTCTCCCCCGTGGCCTCCCAGGTTTCAGAAATATGGAGGGTGCCCAGGAGTGGGGACCTCTGGTAGCACCCTCATCTAAGCCCTAGCTAGCAGTTCGCCTTTCAACCAAGCCTGGGAGGAAACTCTGGGCTGACAACTCGCAACCATTATTCCGTTTAATCCTCACTACAATCCTGCAAGAAGGTTTCTCCCTTGTATCGACTAGTTATTGATTTAGGCCAACCTTGTTCCAGAAAGGCTTTAAGGTGACTTATAGGGATTTATAAAACAGCAAGAGAGCAGGAGTGAAAAGTAGGGCAAAGAAAAGACAAATCAATATCGGACACCAAGCACGCAGCACCACGTGATCCACACAGCTGCCTGGTCGGGACAGGGGGTAGGTTCTAAGCTTTCTGAGAGCTGATGTGAAAAGGGAAAACTGGTCAGTTAACTGCATCCCCGATATATGTATAAATTCAAAAGAACCAGTTTCTCGGGAGTAGAGCTGTTTTTGGCACTAAGATGAGACAAGAATTTCTCCAGGGGTCTTTATAAAAAATGACTGTGTGTCCTAATCAATAATGCTAGATCCTTATAATAAATGGGTTTCAAATGTCTGTTTCTTATAATAACATCACATCAAAGTATGATTCAGGCAGAGCAATTCTATAAGGATACACGCTGGGAGCTAAGTGGGGAAGGGAGGGGCAGGAACGGTCTGTCAAAGGCAGGACGAATCGAGCCTGGCATGATCCAGGAGTAGCTGAGAGCAGGAGGTGCTGGGAAGAGAGTGTTGGCAGGAAAAAGCCTTGCAGACCAGAGAAGGCGACAGGTTAGACCAGAGAGGGGTGTGATCTGATGGCCTTTTAGACATGGCTCTGGGGCACCAAAGCTTATAGAGAAAAGACGCTGCCCCCAGTGGACACCAAGTGCCAATTACTGAGGTGAGGGTCCAGGGCTGGGTGTGGATCCACCAGGGCCAGGCCACAGTAGTGAGCCGGTGCTCACACTGTTAAAATGAGTAAAGGAAACTGAATTTGAGACCTTAAAGAGGCCAGCCTCTAGATCAGAGGGAAACAGGTGAGCCTTGAAAGGCGGATGAAAATGCAGAGTGCTGACAGCAGAGAGGGTGGTGGAGAGAACCCGAACTCTGCAATGGAAGGATCTAAGTCCAGTTCCTGCTTCTGCCATTTACATTAGAAGTTACATGCCCGAGAGCTTCAATTTCCCTATTTGTAATATGGGGATTAAAATATCTACCACGCAGGGCTTTGAAGGTTAAGAGAGTTCATGGAAATATTTATGCTTTTGTCCTAGTACCTCCATTTGGCAATCTTTAAGAAATGCTGGGGACTTCTTTGGTGGTCCAATGGTTAAGACTTTGCCTTCAAATGCAGCAGGTGCAGGTTCGATCCCTGGCCAGGGGGGTGGGGGGGTGGGTGGGTGG
>NW_006783561.1:1265561-1269792 GCF_000442215.2 Lipotes vexillifer
AAGTCTTTGCCTTCCAATGCAGGGGGTGCAGGTTTGATCCCTGGTTATGGAGCTAAGATCCCACATGACTCGGGGCCAAAAAACAAAACATAAAACAGAAGCAGTATTGTAGCAAATTCAATAAAGACTTTAAAAATGGTCCGAATTTTTTAAAATCTTAAAATAAATAAATAAATAAAACTCTTAAGAACAAAAAAAATAAAGAAAAAAAAGAAATGTGGGCTTTTGTCCAGCCTTAATTAAGCACAGTCCGCCTATCCCTTTGCTAAGGTTCTGACTGTTGTCTCCAGTTATCTCACTAGGGGGCGCCAGAAGCCTTCCCCGGACTTGGATGCTTGCTCAGCCATTTGGCAAACCCAAACAAAGCTATTCTTTTTTTTGCCCCGTTGATCCCCTACCTGGTCAACAACTGTTTTGTCTTTCCCAAACCTCTTTGAAATAAAGTTTCTTATACCCATTTTCACCAGGTTGGCATGCAAACTTCAAATGTACCACCTACAACTTTTCTCATCATATTTTCCCAGGCTCTGAGCCTCCTTTTTCTCCCTTAAACTTGATCGATGTTGCCCTATTCTTCTCCCTCGGTGACCTTGTCAGAAACCCTGAAGTGAGGTGCATGGCCTGGGGTATGTCGGGGCGGAATGAGATACACTGAGAGAGGCCATCCTGGAAGAGGGTGGGCTCTGAAGCCGGAAGGACAAACCAAAACCCAGAGCAGCTGGTGGCCCGATCCTGGCCAGGGGGAAGCACAGGGCACAGAGCCACAGGGCGGACAGCAGCTCAGAAGGACGCCTCAGGCAGGACAGCGAGAAGCAGGTTCGAGAGCAAGGATGCAGCAACCAGACAAGGGACCGGCTGGGGACAGATTCTACGGGAAAGGATAAGGTCCTAGATTTCTGACAAGCTCCCAGGGGATACAGAGGCTGCTGGTCCAGGAAGCACACACCGAGAGGCCAGGGCATAGAGGAGAATGCCCACAGCTGAGTGTCACCCTGGAGACTTGGGTTCAACGAGCCCTGTCTCACCCACTTAAATCATGTGGTCTTGGGTGAGTCACTAACTTCTCTGGCCTCAGTTTTCTCATCTGCAAAATGGGGGTGAGAAGTGGTACCTACCTTGCAGGCTCTGATGTGATAGGCACTGGGTGCTCTCACCCCTGCCCATGACTCCACATGTGCTGCCGTTCCTTCATTGCCTCGAATCCCTCCTGCCACAGGACCTCTGCACTTCCGTTCCCTCTGCCGAGACTATTCTTCCTTCTATTTATCCTTCACATCTCAGTCTACAGACACCTCCTCTGACAGCTCCCTCTGCTGCAGGCTCCCAGGGCCCCGACGCTTTCTCTTCTCAGCACTGGTTTATAATGAAATATTTGTGCACTGGATGTAATAAAATACTGATTTTTGGTTAACACCCCTCTCTGCCTCCAGACAGTCCCTGGACGCCTAGTGCGTTGCAGAGGCTCAGTAATTTTTAGCTGAACTGAACTAAAGCGGATCCTTCCATGATTCTCTTGCTCCAATCCCTCTGCATTTTCCGGATTAAAGCAAAGAGTTAGGACAGGCCATGTGACTGAGAGGGAAAAGCAGGGGCTTGGGGCAGGATGGCTGGTTCTGTGTGAACTTCGTGAGACCAGACCTCTTCCCCGTGCACTGGGTATGGTTGTACTTGCTCTGCCTAACACTCACCCAACAAGTGAGGGCTCTGAAGAGGACTGGGGGGAGAAGCGCTTGTTGCCAATGGTGTTATAATCAACCCTGCCCTTCCCTTCACCCATCCTTACGGAACTTCAGTAATCACCCTCCATGGCTCTGAGGTGGTCCCAGCAGCATAAGCAGAGAGGTGGGGGAGCCTCTGAGGAAGGTAAGTGACTCTCCCAGGACCCACAGGAGGACAGGGAGCTGGAGCCCCTGGGGTCCACCCGGGGGACTCGAGGTGAGGGTGCTGCAGGCAAAGATCCCCCTGCCTGAATCCCACCACCCAAGATCAAGGGCCCTGACACACGAGCCGCTGCCAGTACCTCCAGCCCCGGGGTCTGGGACACCCCCAATGACCCCAGCTGCGTCCCCCTTCCCTGAAGAGAAGGTGCTAGCAAGCCCACAGCCTGGCTTGGGCACCGCCCCTCCTCCTGCACACTGCCAATCCCTCCAGCCTCTGCCAGTGCTGGGAGAGGCAGGGGCTAGAAAGCCAAGGTCGGGACCCCATGTTCTCTCTGCTAATCCCCCTTCACGCTCTAACCAGATTGGGTCCTGCTGGCAGACCGGCCTGAGGGGATCAGCACAGGGGGCGTTTCCAGCCAGAGATGCTGGGCACCAGCCAGAGCCACCTCCCTGCCGGCCCCACTGCAGAGCTGGGGGCCTGCTCTGCCTGCCTTTCAAGCCACACGGAGGCTCTGGGCAACCTGGCCTGTTCCCTCACCCACTGGTTACCCTGTGCTCGCCCAGTATGGGGATGGAGGAAACCAGGGCAGCCCGACTGTTCCAGGCCACCTCCCCCAGGGCTCCCTTAGCGGATTAAGGACTTGGGCCTTGGGCCTTGAAGCAGGCCACGTACCTCCCCACCGAGGGACCTCCTGGCAGTTTCCTAACGCCTTAAGCCTCAGTCTCCTCCTCAGTAAAGTGGGAATGACCGTGGGGTCGTGGGGTCTAACTGAGGCTGTGTGTGCTGCTCTTGGCTGGGAGTGGCAGCCAGCTGCCCCTGCTAATCCTCTTCATGGGCCTCAGGGCTGGGGGCCAGGGAAGGTCAGGGTTGAAAAATCCAGGTCTTGCTAGAGTCTGCCATACAGAGTGAAGTCAGAAAGAGAAAGACAAATACCGTACGCTAACACATATATATGGAATTTAAGAAAAAAAAATGTCATGAAGAACCTAGGGGTAAGCCAGGAATAAAGACGCAGACCTACTAGAGAACGGACTTGAGGATATGGGAAGGGGGAAGGGGAAGCTGTGACAAAGCGAGAGAGAGGCATGGACATATATACACTACCAAACGTAAGGTAGATAGCTAGTGGGAAGCAGCCGCATAGCACAGGGAGATCAGCTCGGTGCTTTGTGACCGCCTGGAGGGGTGGGATAGGGAGGGTGGGAGGGAGGGAGATGCAAGAGGGAAGAGATATGGGAACATATGTATGTGTATAGCTGATTCACTTTGTTACAAATCAGAAACTAACATACCATTGTAAAGCAATTATACTCTAATAAAGATGTAAAGAAAAAGAAAAAGAAAAATCCAGGTCTTGGAATCAGGGGGCTGAGGCTGGAGGCTGGCTCTGCCACCAGCCCGCCGTGTGATCTCGGGCACCACCGGCGGTTAGTTCCCAGCCCCTGGGTCTCCCCTTCCAACAGCACTACCTCCCAGTGAGGTCAGGAAGAGTAAATCACATACGGGTGAGCCCAGCTCCGGGCAGCCTCCCTCATGCCGCTGTGGCTGCTAAGTGCCGCCCAAGGACCCTCAGCTGGTGACTCAGCACCCACATCTCTGGCACCTGAACCAGCAGCAGCAGAGCCACCTGGGAGTTTTAGAAATATGAACTTTCTAGCCCTGCCTGCTGAATCAGAATCTGCATTTTAGTAAGATCCCCCCAGGTGATTCATATGCATATTAAAGTCTGAAAAGTGCTGGGACTTCCCTGGTGGCACAGTGGTTAAGAGACCGCCTGCCAATGCAGCAGACACGGGTTCGAGCCCTGGTCCAGGAAGATCCCACATGCCGCGGAGCAACTAAGCCCACGAGCCTACTGAGCCCGGGTCCTACAACTCCTGAAGCCTGCGCTCCTAGAGCCCGTGCTCCGCAACAAGAGAAGCCACTGCAATGAAAAGCCCACGCACTGCAACGAAGATTAGCCCCCGCTTGCCGCAACTAGAGAAAAGCCCGCGCGCAGTAAAATAAATAAATAAAAAAATTTTTAAAAAGAACAGTGCTGCATCTGACAGAGGGAAGCTTATAACTCTTCCTGTCCCCAGCTAGGGCTAAAGCAAAGGGGTTGTAGCCCCTGTACCCGCCAGCTTTTCAAAGCCAGGGGCAGAGGAGACAACTCGCACTCCTTAGGGAGTGGGATGGGGGGAGACTTGGACACAGACACTCCCACTGGGTGGAGAGAGCGAAGAGCAGCCTCTGACCTGTCACCTGTGGCATGCCACTGCCCACCTTCATGGGGAACAGAGGAGGTGCTCACCAGAGGCAGGGCAGTGACAGTCACGACATGAGTACCACTGCCCTCCCTACATTCCTG
>NW_006783561.1:1269802-1275472 GCF_000442215.2 Lipotes vexillifer
CCTGCTGGGGTTGGGGCAGGGGGATGCTGCCTGAGAGGCACTCAGCTCCTCCATGCCAACAGGAACCACTGCTCCAGCTCAGGGCCCCAGCCAGGGGCTGGAAGACAGAGCCCCAGGGGGCTGCTCTGTACCCCAGGTCCCTGCTGCAGGATGCACCCCAGGGCTGGGATGCCAGGTGCACACCCGCATCTAAGGTGCTCCTGGGATCTGGCAGGACCATCCCTCCTTTGTCTCTGTTTATCCTTCAAGCCTCCCCTCAAATCCTACCCTTCCCACCCAGGAGGGAAATTAGTTCTGCAATTACCCCTCCCCGCCCAGGCTCCCCAGCCCACGGACAATATTCAGGGGCCCCAGATCTACCCTCCGTGGGTAGGTGGCATATGCGTGCACCTGTCTCCAAGTGACCTTCAAGGCGGGTTCCTGAGAGACATTTGGTGATAAGGACCTGAACCCCTTCTGCCTGGGCTCCAACCTCAAGGTAACAACTGGGACTTTGTCATTCATAAATCTCAGGTGCTCCCAGGAGAGCAAACTGAAAGCTTATCAGGGGCTGACTCTCAGTGTGGATGAGTTTGTTTCATCAACTCCAGAAGTGAAGTTTGGGTCAGGGGAAGGGGGAGAGTGCAGAAGAGACCAGGGAGTAGTATCAAAGGACAGGCTGGTGGTGGGGTGAAGGGGGAACTGGTCCCACCATCCACAGCCTCGTTTCCTTTGATCTTGGGCCCCGCTCCCCTGCTGTTGTCAAAACAAAGGAAAGACACCCGCACCCCACCTGGGAGCTGCCTCTGTCTTCTCCTAAGGCTGCACTAAGTAGCCAGTTCCCCTTGCTAATCCTTGGGCTCCCCGATCCCCTCTCTCTTCCCGAAGGCCAGAGTCAGGCTAGCTAGGATAAATGGCTGGGGCCATAGATAAGCCTGTGTTCCCCAAAGGAGCCTCAGTGAGGGGAGGGTGAGGCGCTGGCCAGGCAGTAGCTGGTTTGGGAGGGGAGTCAGGCGACCTGGGTTCAAAAGCAAGCTCAGAATCAACTGGCTGCCTCTTTGCACCTCAGTTTCCTCATCTGTAACAAGCTTATGAGGGGCAAACAGACAAAGGTATGTGAATGTATCCCAAAGACTGTCTGGCACACAGTAGGTGGCAATCATGTTGCCGCCAAGGCTTCAAACCACCCCTACTAATTGCTGGGTGGTCCAGGTCTGACCCCTCTCCTCCTAAGGTGGTTACGATATTCATGGAATTAAAGCTCACGCATGCTCTGTGAGGCCTTGAGATTTTAAAAAGTGTTAAACACACAATATTTTCCCAAGGAACTCCTGATGTCCAAACTGCCGTAGGTAATTTTGGAGGCTCACACCATAGATGGTGGGGTTGGAGCTTTGCAGGAAAAATGGGCTGCTCCAAGCTACCAGTGCACGCCAGGCACTGTCAGCAGGAGAGATGCCCTTCCTCTCCTGTCCACCACACCACCCTGAAGCCACACACCCTCCCGTGGCCAGCCCCCCTCCCTCTAGACCCATGGAGTTAATGTTGCAGAAACCTCATTAAGAAGAGACATTAAGCAGCCCTGGATCGCGGCGCCATAAAACCAGCCTGGGTAACATTTCCGTGAATTGGGCTGTTTGTCATGCAGCTACCGATCACTGCAATCAATTCCCACAATAGAGATATCAGAGGAGATGCACGCACCCCACAAAGCAACCACAGAGCCCTGCCAAGGAAAGCTGCTCAGAGGCTGGAGTCCCATTCAGGAGTGAGTGGCTCAAGGACAAACAGGAAACAGACCAGAAGACACAGGTCCCAGCCACCATGGCAAGAACACAATAACGGCAATCGGGCAAATGAAGGAGGCGGGGGAGTGCAAGCCCCTCTTAATGTGAGTGCCGGGTAAGGCCTTCCCTGTAATCAACCACCGTGCACTCAGCCCCCAAGAAGCCCCAGGCGTGCTGCTGAGTCCTGAGCAGGGATGCACTGGGGGAGACAAGGCTCTTGTCCCAGACACATTTGAGTCGTTAGGACCAATAACTTCAGAGAGTCCCAGCCCAGGCACACAGTGGGGAAGGGGCAGGGGGGGTCAGCAGGAGAAAGAATCAAGATATAGAGGAAAGAACATGAGCTTTGGAGCCAAACAACCCTGGGTTTGATTCCAAGCTCCACCGTTCACTGCCTGTGTGACCTTGGGAAGTTACTCAACCTCTCTGAATCTGGTTGCTCACGTGTAAAGGAGAGTTCACCACAGCTCCCTCTTGCTGGGTTATACAGTGAGGATTAGATACCACATGTGCCATTTAAATAAAGCACAAAAATAGGCAAAACGAATCTATGCTGTTAGGAATCAGGATCGTGGTTACTGGTGTGAGGGGATTAATGACTGGAAGGAGGCTTCTGGGTGCTCGTGACGTTTTCATTCTTGATCTCTTGCTGGTTATATGAGTGTGTTCACTTTGTGAAAATTCAGCGAGTTATATATACGAAAATACATAACACATGTACAGAAATTTGCACTTTCCTGAATATATGTTATACGTCAATGAAAAGTTTTTAAAAACAACATATAAAGCACTGATTCCAGTGCGTGGTGCTTTGAAGGCATTCAACAAATGCTAATGTCCTGCCTCCCCGATCCTCCCCATAGGACACAAAGGTGGAAAAAATCTTTGAGGTGACCAACACCCAAAGAATTGGGGCTCACAATTATAAGTGGTGGGGAAATCCCCAGGCTGAGAGGACACCGCACAGAGGGCGGCAGAAACAGTGCCCACCCCAAAGTGATGAAGGATTGGGAATCAACATCAAACAGACAAGGAGGCGGGAAAGCAGGCCCTGTGGGCACGTGAGCATTTTGACTGTGCTGGGTGAGATGCTGTATCCCAGGGTAGGACGGCATCTGTCTCCGTTGCAGCAGTTCACATCTGCTTACACATCTCCCTGAAGAGCAGGTACAGTGCCCTGCTCCAGGATGAGACCTCAGGGTCCAGTGGGATGGGCTGAGATGCTGGTGTTGGAGGAGCGAGGACCTTGGGGCCCCGCAGGGCAGGCCTGGGGCCTGGGCCAACAGAAGAGCCTTCAGAGCTGGTCTGGATTCCTTCTTTGCCTTGTTTCAGGAAGGAATTAAGGCAGTTTTAGGGATACATTATAAAATGGAGTAAGATAACAGGAACCAGAGGAAGAGTTAAAAAAGAAAAGAAGACAAAAATGAGTAGACATATCAAACAAGAGGGATAAGTACACCCTACAAAAGCCTCTGCATCTGCTACATATGGGCCTGGGCTTCTCCCAGCCTAGGAGGATGTGGAGACTGCTGTGCATACAATTCACCAAGTCCACAGATGAAAACAAGCTTCGGGGGCAGACATGGCCTTTCCTGGTTCTAAAACCAAGCACGGGGGACTTCCCTGGTGGCGCAGTGGCTAAAAATCCACCTGCCAATGCAGGGGACATGGGTTCGAGCCATGGTCCAGGAGGATCCCACATGCCGCGGAGCAGCTAAGCCCGTGCGCCACAACTACTGAGCCTGCGCACCTAGAGCCCGTGCTCCACAACAAGAGAAGCCACTGCAATGAGAAGCTCGTGCACCTCAACCAAGAGTAGCCCCCGCTCGCTGCAACTAGAGAAAGCCCTAGCGCAGCAACAAAGACCAGATGCAGCCAATAAATAAATAAATAAACTTTTAAAATAAATAAAACCAAGCATGGAGGCTTCATACAGGTCCCATAAAGAGGCAGCAGCAGAACAGAAAAGCAGGACATTTACCAGCATCCCCAAAGGAGGCTCAAGGATATTTAGGTTGCCTGTTTCTGAGTCACTTCCCCAGAAGCCAAGTCACAGATCAGCCAGTTCTCCAAAGGGCCCATTTGCTAAATTTCTTTTGTTTCCTTTACCAATTTGGTTTTAGTTGGGTTGTTTCCCATTTGTCTTCATAAAGGCCTTTTAGGGGCTGTTGGGTTTCCCTGCCCCAGCTCCTGGCGGTCACAGGGAGAGACTGGGGCTGGGCTCACCGTGGTTCAAACACCAGGAGCGGGGCCAGAGACAAATGGACCAGTCCTGAAAATACTATCATAAAGGCGAAACGCAAACCAGTCGACTCACACAAAGTAGTTAAAGAAAGAAAGTCGGGCTTCCCTGGTGGCGCAGTGGTTGAGAGTCTGCCTGCCGATGTAGGGGACACGGGTTTGTGCCCCGGTCCGGGAGGATCCCACATGCCGCGGAGCGGCTAGGCCTGTGAGCCACGGCCGCTAAACCTGCGCGTCCGGAGCCTGTGCTCCGCAACGGGAGAGGCCACAGCAGTGAGAGGCCTGTGTACCGCAAAAAAAAAGAAAGAAAGAAAGAAAGTAAGTCAATTTGATGAATTGGTCATTTGACAAACTGGCCATTCAGTGAATTGACTTTTGGCAAATTGGCTTTTAGCAAAGTGACATTTGGTAAATTGGCCTGCTTCTGACACAGCAGTGTGTTTCACAGGGCAATTACTTACACACTGCCAGTCCAGGCTAATGGCTTGGGATCAGAGCTCAGGAGAAGTCGTTCTGCAGACAAGTCAACCTCACCCCATGCACTGCTCTCCACTGGCCTGCCTTGAGCCAGGGTGGATTTTAGAATATTTTGAGGGATGCATGCACGCAGACCATCCTTCATTCGTATCATTTTTCTCAGTCAAGTTTATCCAGCTCTGAAGGCAGACTCTGGGTTGTCCCTCATAAGGACCTGGGAGTGGTATGGGCAGGATTCAATGTGGTTTGGGAAGAGAAAGACCCAGGCACAGGGGCAGCAGGACTAGGCAAGTAGAATCCAAGCTGTGCGCGGGGAGGGGGCTCCACTCAGGACAAGTGACCAAGTTGTTAGTTTGAGTTTCTCCAGGGAGAACTTGGGGGCTCTGGCCGATGCGGCCCGGCAGCTAATGCCAGAACAGACATCTGACTGAAGCCCACGGCAGGAGTGGTCCACCAAGGAGGCCAACAGAGTATCACTGAGCCCCTGAGGCATTCCCAATCCTCTCTTCCCTGGCCCGTAAGGGGAAAATGGGGTCCATTTCTTTTACCAAAGACCTGGCCCACTGTCCCCCCATCCCCTTCACAGCAGTCCAGGCCCTGTCTGCGTCTTGGCCTTAGGAGTTTCTCAGAAGAAAAGGGGAGCTTGGGGGACCGGAATGGCACGAATATTTGCAGCCCCTCACGTCCCCTCCATATACACTCACAGGGATGCCCAAAGGGTATAAGACCCTTAACTACCTCCCAGACAGGCAGAAAGACAGAGCCTTGTCATGTTACAAGGCAAGCAAGGTGTCTAGTTGGCTGAGTGTGTTCTGCAGGTGCCAACAGCAGCAAGAAAGCCCAGAAAAGCCAGGCGGAGGGGCTGGGCACAGAGCTGTCCGTGGTGCTGAAGCCTCTCGGCAGCTCTTCTGGTCAAGGCTGAAGACCAGAATCCAAAGACCTTGGGTTCTAGCCACCTTCCACCTTACCCAGATGGCCCACACGCCAAACCTTGTATCACCAGCTTTTTTTTTTTTTTTAACATCTTTATTGGGGTATACTTGCTTTACAATGGTGTGTTAGTTTCTGCTTTATAACAGAGTGAATCAGCTACACATCTACCTATATCCCCATATCTCCTCCCTCTTTGTCTCCCTCCCTCCCACCCTCCCCATCCCACCCCTCCAGGCAGCCACAGAGAACCGAG
>NW_006783561.1:1275494-1288299 GCF_000442215.2 Lipotes vexillifer
GCTGCTTCCCACTGGCTATCTACCTTACGTTTGTTAGTATATATATGTCCATGTCTCTCTCTCGCCCTATCACACCTCACCCTTCCCCCTCCCCATATCCTCAAATCTGTTCTCCAGTAGGTCTGTGTCTTTATTCCTGTTTTACCCCTAGGTTCTTCATAACATTTTTTTTTCCTTAAATTCCATATATATGTGTTAGCATATGGTATTTGTCCTCTTTCTGACTTACTTCACTCTGTATGACAGACTCTAGGTCTATCCACCTCATTACAAATAGCTCAATTTCATTTCTTTTTATGGCTGAGTAATATTCCATTGTATATATATGTGCCACATCTTCTTTATCCATTCATCCAACGATGGGCACTTAGGTTGTTTCCATCTCCGGGCTATTGTAAATAGAGCTGCAATGAACATTTTTCACCAGCTTTTTTTTTTTTTATAAGCCCACAGAGAGTCTGGCTCACAGTATATACACAGAGGGTCAGGAGAGCCCCACATGAGCATCAAGGGACCCATTCGTAGACTCAGGAGAGGCATGTGCTGAGCACAACCCACATCACTAAGCTACTTCTAGACAGAGGTGAAGCTCGATACTGCCCCATTTCTCCAGAACTAAGACCTCCCACTGCCTGGACATAGAGCAAAGCACAGAGAAGTACTCAGAAATCGCCTAGCCACGTCAGATCCTTGCAAGAAAGCTGCTCACTTCAATCCTTAGGACCCTAATGATCATCACTGATGCTTGTATAACACACAGTTACTATTATTGATGATGATAGCTACATATATTAAGGATTTATTATGAGCCTGGCACTGTGCTAGGTATTTTATATGTTTTTTATGCATAAGCTCATTTAATCCTTAAAACAGCTTTCTGAGATAAATTACTCCCACCTCTCTGGTGTGGATGTTGACAGTGGGAGAGGTTAGGGCATGGGGCGGGGGTGGGTAGAGAGTATATTGAAACAGTCCATGCTTTCCACTCAATTTTGCCCTGAACCTAAAACTGCTCTAAAAAATAAAGTCTATTAAAAAGGATCCTCTCACCATACCTGTTTTCTAGGTAGCATAACTGAGGTGTCGTAACTTTCCCAGGCTGTCTGACTGCAGAGCCCACAAGCTAACCCACTATGCTACATTGGCTCAGCACATTAGAACCATCAAAGCGATGGACAGGTGGGTGGGGAGGTGTCTAGAAGCGTACACATGTCAGCAGTGACATTTGATAGATGAACTGGGAGGGAGGAGGTGAAAGCCTAGAAAGCAGAGTATGATAACGAACATTTGTAATGTTGACAGCGAGTCATCAAGAAAAGGTTAAACTATGTTCAGGACCCTCTGTTTTAGAACTTAGATAATAGTATAATAAATTTCAGATACATCTCATCAAAAATGGTGGGAGGTTAGCATGTTTCCCCTGAGCAGCCAGGCCATGGGGAGAGCAGAATGCCAGCCCCTACTGGGATGTGCATTGCCCATGGACTTCTCCTTGCACCTGGATTCCTACAAGTATCTCAGAAACTGTCACTTCTTTCAAACCCCCGTAGGTTTGAAAGACAAAGAGGCAAGCTTTGGAATCCTGTGGTGAGGGGCTTCAATCACAAGTCAGTACAGACAGGCAGCATCCCCTGGGCCTCTGAGAATGCAGGGGTTCTGGTGCAGGGGAGCACCTGCCACCTGAAGGGGAGGATCCAAGGCCACCAGCCACTGGCTTCTCACAGAGTCTCTGGCGCACCCTCTGGGCCACCACCCAAGAGCCCCCAGCAAAATAAATGATCATCAGGGCTCCTGTCCCCAGTCTTCATCTAGGTGTAGAAATGAGGCTAACCCTGCACAACCTGGAACACAGAGGGCACCCAGACCTCCTGGTGTGGTGGCGGTGACCAGCTTCCGGGAGAGACAGACAGAGGGTTGGAGGGGGGGGCGCTCTGACCACCAGTGTGAACACCAAAAACTGATGTTCGGGCTCAGGAAATTTCATCTCAGCATCCCAGTTCGCCCAATTCCTGATTCTCTAGGAGGGATGCAAACACCTCCAACTTCTAGGAGGCCAGCTCCAACAGCCCTGCCCTCCCCCAGGGAATGGTTGGTGCAGTCAGGTACCCTGCTGTCCTGCCTCATCTCCTTCACAGCCAGACCAGGAGTCCCCACCTGTGGGGCTACAGAGCCTCAAGGACCATGCAGTTGTTGCAACATCTGGGCATCCTCACGCAGCCCTAGCATCATCTGCAGACTGAATGAGAGTTATGTAGGACCTTGGGTTCCACCTCTCTGAGCCTTATTTTCCATGTCAAAATGGGGACAGTGAGAGTCCTTATCTCAGAGAAGTGCCATGAGGATTTGGTAGGTGGGTTCGCAGCTTAAACCCAATAAATGGGAGCTATTGTTATTGCTCTTCTTATTCTTCTCACATGGGTTGTAATAAATAAGATATAGATTCAATTAAAAGCACTACTGGATTCATAAGGTCCTCTTCAAAGACATGATGTGTTTTCTCAGTTATCATGGGAACCTCATATGGGTACCTCATAACTGTACCCATGCTTTTTTCTTCTTAGCACTTACCATAGTTTTAATCAATTGATTATTCATGGTATGATTTAGTTAATGTTTATCTCCTCAATTAAATTATGCATTCCATAAGGCAAGGGCCATGTCTGTTTACTGCATGTCTAGCAAAGAGGTGGGATTCAGTAAATAATTTGATGATGATTTTGGCTATTCAAAAGGTCAAATTAGCATTTGGGAGGAGGTCTATGGTGTTTTGACATTAAAAACAGGTCCCCTCCAGGATTGACAGGATAAGGGCATGAGGCCCCCTGCTGTGATCCCACACATGGCTGTTGTTCCTTTGAGGGTCTGTTGTCCAGCAAAGGGCAAAGGTTCTGAACTGGATCCACACCGACTCTGTGGTAGTTTCCGGCGGGAAGGGCCACAACCCCCAGGGAGAAAAGCTCAACAGCCTCTCCAGCCCCGCCCTGCTTCTGGTCCACCTCTGTTCTGTCCTCCACCACCATCTACTCACTCCTCCGTGTCTCATAACACCCTCCGCTGTTTACATCATTGCAACTGTCACATTGCATGTCTGCAAGTCTCTCACATCCTGATAATAACAATGACAGCACAGATGTCGAGAAGGATACATCTGCCCTTTGCCTGCCTGCTGGAGGAAAGAAAGCTCACTAACGCAAGGGGACAGGCTATCATCTGGGCCACATCTACAGCCACACCACGACAGAGCAGGCGCACAAAGTCACCCCCCTCGCTCCCCGCACGCCTGCCTGAGTTCACTGTTTACTGCTTTCACCTCCTGCACCAAGAGTCCAGCCAGAAGGGGGTGACATTCCAGGTCTGATTCCAGCTTGGGAAGCCCAAGGCCTCGGGTCTAACCTTGTGTTCCAACTCAGGATTACCAGAGCTCTGCACTGGCGTGGCGGGGTGCGTGTCAGTCAACCTGGCCAATATTTCCCATTTTTCATCTTTCATTGTTTGAGAACAAAGCCAGTTTGGAGAAAGAACAGGGGAAAATAGAGCCTTGCTTTTCAAAGTGTGATCAGAAGAGGTGCAGGATGGGCATTGATAGGAATACAGAATCTCAGGCCCCAACCCCTACCTGCGGAAAAAGATCCTACATTTAATAAGGTGATTTGTTTGCATGTTCAAGTTGCAAAGCACTGGATAGAGTAGTGGTTCTCAAACTTGGCTGCACACCAGAACCACCTGGGGAGGTTTAAAAAATACTGATGCCTGGGTCCCACCCCAGAGATTGACTTCATTAGTTGGGGGCAGAGCCTGGGCACTGGGATTTTTCAAAGCTCCCTAGGAGATTCTTAGGTGCAGCCAAGATGGAGAATCCTTTCTACACATGTGGCCACCCCTCAGGCCCCTCACCTTGTCCTCCCCCACCTAGGACCCCCCTTACAGCGCTATGTCCTTCTCCAATCCTTTCTCTCTCAGTATTTCCAATCCCACTGGATGACTGGTGCTAATCAATGTTGAGGAAAGTGAGCCTGGAATAGTTCATACTAGGTGGTAAATGACTGACAGCCTCAACTTCCACGAAGTATGTGCATTTTAAAAAGAGGATTCCTGGGCTTCCCTGGTGGTGCAGTGGTTAAGAATCCGCCTTCTAATGCAGGGGACACGTGTTCAAGCCCTGGTCCCAGAAGAACCCACATGCCGCAGAGCAACTAAGCCCATGTGCCACAACTACTGAGCCTGAGCTCTAGAGCTTGCGAGCCACAACTACTGAAGCCCGCGCACCTAGAGCCTGTGCTCCGCAACAAGAGAAGCCACCACAATGAGGGGCCCACGCACCTCAATGAAGAGTAGCCCCCGCTCGCCGCAACTAGAGGAAACCCATGCACAGCAACAAAGATCCAATGCAGCCTAAAATAAATAAATTTAAAAAAAACAAAAACAGATTTTTGACTCAGCCTTCATCAGTGGTGACATCCTATCGGTTTAAGGAACATAAAGGAAACACTGAGCAGAGAGGACCTTCCTGGTAACCCTAAAATTAGCCTTTTCTATTCAGCCAAAGTTACTATTCAGAAAAAGAGCTATTTATAGCCTGGATGAAAGTTCGCTACTTAAGTCAGATGGCTGAGCAAAGATACCTGCGTATTTATCTGTGTGTATGGGCCCAACTTTCTATCTCTTACTGATGCTGGGCTGTCCATCATCATTCTGGGGTTGGAAGAAGAAAGAAGAAAAGTGGGGAGAGGAAGAGGGCACCTTAGAAGCCAGGAGCATGTGTTGGGGGTGGGAGCACCCAAAGGTGACCACCTCCACCAAAGGAAGGAAGCACCACATCTCACACCTTCGAGGTGGCTCTGGTTTAATGTCCCTGCACAAATGTACTCCCCTCATCCTCATGGGCGGCCCTGGGAAGGGTCCAGAGACCAAGGGAGGGAAAGGCTGGACCAAGTTTATTTATCAGATGAGCAGTAGAGGCCAGACTAGAAGCTGGAATCCCACAGGCTCCCAGCCTGCCAGCGCGTCTTGGGCTGTACTCTGGAGGGAGAAAGTGCAGGAAAGCAATGGGCTGTGGTCCTGGGAAGGCAGCAGCCAACTCCCAGGCTCAGGTTACATGGCAAAGCCATCTGTGGAAAAGCAAGGGAACCAGAGACAGAGGGATGAAGACGAGAGTTCAATAGAGAGAAATGGGCAAGAAGAGCATGAAGAAGAGAGCAGCGAGATGAGAGAAAAAGACAAAGAAAGACCCCCATGACTGGGGACAAGGCTCTGAGGTGGGAGACGCACGGGGTGCTCGGCTTTTCACAGCAGCGAGAGGTGGCACTAGTCCAGGCTATGCCTGACGACCAGCTAAGGTGCAAATGAAAAGAGCTCAGCGTGAGAGCTGCTGGGGCTCCTCTCAGGCGCTGGACTCTGCCACCTCGGCCTCTCTCAGGCAGACTGGTGGCCAGGGGATAATTGGCCCATGGCTGGAGGTATCAGGATTGGATGATGAGTGTGAAGCCTGCAGGTGACCTGCCCGTGGGGACACATCCTATGTCACTAATCACCAGGCAGAGGTGAGAATGGAGTTCTGGCCACTGCAACCCCTTCCTGGTAGAATCAGATCTTGGGTAGGCGTAAGGGCTGTCCTTACTCGTAGCTGGGAAGGGAAGGGTTTTGGAGTGAGAAGGACCTTCAGCTTGGATGGCTGCAGGCTAGGCGACAAGGCATAGTAGGCACAGGCTGCCATCATGGAGGGACAGGGTCACAGGGAATGGGGGTGTGCAGGGTGCATGGTTCACGTTCTCTCATGCACACCGCAAATCCAACAAACTCTACATGTGAGTTAAGAGTAGAAACTCTGGGGCTTCCCTGGTGGCGCAGTGGTTGAGAGTCTGCCTGCTGATGCAGGGGACACGGGTTCGTGCACCGGTCCAGGAAGATCCCACGTGCCGTGGAGCGGCTGGGCCCATGAGCCATGGCCGCTGAGCCTGCGCATCCAGAGCCTGTGCTCTGCAACGGGAGAGGCCACAACAGTGAGAGGCCCGCGTACCACAAAAAAAAAAAAAAAAAAAAAAAAAAAAGAGAGAGTAGAAACTCTGTAGCCAGACTGTCTGGGCTTGAATCCTGGCTCTGCCTCTGACTAGCTGGGTGACTCTGAGCTTGCTACCGAACCCCTCTGTGCCTCGCTTTCTTCTTCTGTGGAGTAGAATAATAAATAATAATTCTACCTAGCTCACAGGCTGCTGTGAGGATTCGACGAGTGAGTATGTGTAAAGCATTCTGATCAGTCCCTGCTGGCACGTGGTAAGTGCCGGGTGAGTTGGCATCATCCTTGCCACTGAGGTTCAGGCAGCCTCTGTGGATGCTGGGCACTGGGCAGGGGTCTCAGGCCACAGCGACCAAGATAAAAGAGATCCATGCTTCCGTGGGTTTCCATTCTGGTGGGGGAGAGAGAGACAATAAGTAGTACAACCCCAAACCCCCCAAGCTGATTTCAGAGATGGACGAGTGCTTTGAAGGAAACAGAACAAGGCATCACGCTGGAGAGTGACTGGGAAGGAAGGGGGCGTCTGTGGCCAGGGTGGTCGGCAGGGGCTGCCCTGTCTTTCCAAGGAGAAGCCAAATGGTGAGAAGGAGGGAGCCATGCAGAGTACTGGGGAAGCGCATTCCAGGCAGAGGAAGCAGAAGGGGAAAGACTGTCAGGTGGGAAGGGGTGTGAAGTGTCAGGGAACAGAAGCAAGGCCGGCATGGCCAGCGTGCCGAGCGGGAGGGAGGAGACGTGGCTGGGAACGAACGTAGGCAGGCACCAGCGAGGAGGCCTTCGTGGGCATGGCCGGGGAGTGGGCTGGACTCTGCATGAGGTAGAGGTTGTTAAACAGCTGCTAGGCAAGATCTGATTAGTATTTTTCTAAGAGAACTGGCTGCTGGGAGGTGACTGAATTACAGAGGAGCTGGCGGAGGCAGTGAAAGCAAGCACTGAGCCCTCCTGACAACCTGAGAGGTAGATTTTTTACGATGAGGAAACTGAGGCTGAAACAGCTGTTGCAGGATAAAAGGGGTACAAAGAGGGACCAGAGCAGCAGCTACTATTTATTGAGCACTTACATCTCCCAGGCTCTGTGCCTTGGTACCTTCCCTGTTGCCTTTTACAGAAGAGGGTAAATTGGGAACCCGAGGCCACCCAGATGGTAACAGAGCAGAGTTAGGCCCTCAGGTCAGGCTGACACCAAAGCCCATGCCCTTGACCACTGAGGCCGCCCTCTTCTGGTGTTGGGGGATGGGAGAAGACCTCTGAGGGGGGATCTGGTTCAGAACGTATCTGCAGGGCTCTGTCCTGCTCCAATCCTAGGACACCTACCTACTTCACAGATGGAAACTCCGCACTGTGAGAGGAAGAGGGTCATTCAATCTCAGAGGTGGGGCTGGAGGCAGAAAACCTTTATAATGTGTTTGAGATCATTTACCTAAGTCGAGAAAATACCTATTTGTCCTACCAAATTTTGTTCCTACCAAAAGGTCACTCTGGTTTGATATAATTCTATCACCAAGCCCCAGAGCTCAGAATCTGTCTCTTGCAGCAGGCAAGCACTATAGATTCAAAGCACAATTTATTTTGATTTTTTTCTACTTAACATTAACTTTGCAGCTGCATCAGAAAACCCATCACTGTAGACCTGTTCAGACCTGTTCAGGTTCCCTGCATCATTTCTATCATCTTCTACCTGGAAGGGAGCCTCTCCTGATGTCTCTCCATGAAGTTGGCCAGGTTCCTTAGAAAATTTACCTTGGTTTGTGGCACTACTACTGATTAGGGCCTATACACTGTGAAGCTACCTGTGAACTTGTAAACTTGTGTGTTTTAGAGTAGCAAATTATTGCTGTCTGGTAGAAAAGATAACTTCAAGGGTTAGTTATTGCCTGTAGGGCATTAACTAGATTTATATCTAACTTTTTAATTTTATTTCAACGTTCTCTGTCTTTCATTGATTATAAGCTCTCAGCTCCTCAAATTCTCCTTGGAACAACTTTACTATCTTGCTGGTTTTCTCATTAATGAGTTAAATGAACACAATTACCTTATATTTGTATGACAATCAGGTTTCTAACTTTTTTACAATCACGTTTTGGCAGTCGTTTTATCTCCGTCTTGCAGATGAGACCACTGGGGCTAAGAGAAGCCCGTGAACTAGCTGGATGCACAGGGCCAGCAGGTGTGGAGGCAGAATTTCGGTCTGATGACAAAGCCCCTGCAGGTCTCACAGGTCATCTGAGTTGACAGGGGCCTTAGAATGATATGATCAAACCCCTATACTTTACAGGAGACCCTGAGACCAAGAGGAGAAAGCAGGCTTGCTCACAATCACACACTACTAAGCACAAAGGGCACCTTCAGCTGAAAAGATGTTTCTCCTTTTTTAACGACTGCCTCATCTTGCATTTGCTCAGCCCTTGCCACCCACAGGGAACAAGAAAGAGTGCCTGCCACACAGTGGACTCACCTGCCTGCAGGACCAGTGAGGCACCTCCAGAACAGAGTCACTCCTCAGAGTGCCAGGCAGGGGTCTGACCCGAGTCCATGGAGGCCCTGAGGCCCAAAGAGGGGCTGCCAAAGTCTGTGCATCCCTGGAATTTTGTACAAATTTTGCCTATGTGCACAGGGCATAAGATTCTCAAAGGGATAGGACTCCAAAAAGATTATGCATCCTGCTTTGAGATTGTCTGTAGAAGGGCCCTGTTAGGAGCAAGGGAGCTGGGGCTTCCCTGGTGGCACGGTGGTTAAGAATCCGCCTGCCAATGCAGGGGACACGGGTTCGAGACCTGGTCCGGGAAGATCCCACATGCCGTGGAGCAACTGAGCCCGTGCGCCACAACTACTGAAGTCCGCTTGCCTAGAGCCCATGCTCCGCAACAAGAGAAGCCACCGCAATGAGAAGCCCGCGCACTGTAACAAAGAGTAGCCCCTGCTCGCCGCAACTAGAGAAAGCCCGCGTGCAGCAACGAAGACCCAACGTAGCCACAAAATAAAATAAAAAATTTTAATAACTAAAATTTAAAAAAGAAGAAGTAAAGGAGCTGCCCGAGAAGGAAAACACATTAATGTCTAAGCACATGCATAGTTAGCCTGCTGAAACGGGCCTGGTGGCCATGAGAACAATACAATTCTAAAGTCATTTTCGAATTGGGGCATTTCATTGGTCAAGCATCTAAAAGGCTCAGAATCTCTAAGATTGTATGTGAGAGTCTCAGGCCTAGAGACACATGAATGCCACTTCTGGTGGCACAAGAGCAGCCAAGGGCCAGAGGGTCTCACCCAGCCCAATGAGACATCAGATCCCTGAGATAGGGATTCTGGTCTGTTTTGTTGGCCAATTACCCTGGCATCAAGAAGAGAGGACTTCCCTGGTGGCGCAGTGGTTAAGAATCCGCCTGCCAATGCAGGGTACATGGGTTCGAGCCCTGGTCCGGGAAAATCCCACATGCCGCAGAGCAACTGAGCCTGTGCACCACAACTACTGAGCCTGCGCTCTAGAGCCCGTGAGCCACAGATACTGAGCCTGCATGCCACAACTACTGAAGCCCGCGCGCCTAGAGCCCGTGTTCCGCGACAAGAGAAGCCACCACAATGAGAAGCCCGTGCACCTCAACGAAGAGCAGCCCTTGCTTGCCACCACTAGAAAAAGCCCATGCGCAGCAACGAAGACCCAACGCAGCCAAAAATAAATTAATTAATTAAAAAAAAAAAAAAAAAGAAAGCCTTGTATATTGTAGATGCTCAACACATATTTGCTGACTGAATGAGAATTGTCCAGGAGGAAGGAGACATGGCACTGACTGATGATGCCTATAAAAGCCAGGCCAAGTGCAAGACCCCAAATTAATAAGATTAAGAGCAACTAACACTGAGCCCTTTACTATGTGCCAGGCTTTACCTGCCCCCCTCATTCATTCCTCACAATGACTCCCCAAGGACATTGTCCTATTGGGAGCTCCATTTCACATATGAGGAAAGTGAGGTTCAAAAAGGTTCAGTGATTTGCCCAAAGTCACATAATTGGGGAGCCCAATCCACAAACTGGACCAGGTCTGTCTTAATCCAGATCTTAACCAACACACAAACACTGCCCTTCCTGGATTCATGGGAGAAGTGGTAAAGGAAACAGCCAGAGCAGAGAGAAAGAAAACTGTTAAGTGGAGTGAGGAGAGGGCAGTGCAGTGGTCAGAAGACATGACCTATGTTGCAAAGCTCTGCTGGGACAGTGTTTACAAGACCCTGGAAGTGTAGTAGTAGAAAGGGAAAGGGGAGAAGCAGGAAGATGTGGCAGAGGCTGCCGCTGTCCCCAGCCAAAATCCATTCTCCCCCCTTTTTCTTCTGTTAAAACTGTTTTTGGGGGGGGGGTTTGGCATCAATGGGACAAAAAAAAAAAATACATTTCCTGCTTCCCTTGCAGGCAGGGGTGGCCAAGAAGAGGCAAGCAGAAGTTACTTATTGAGAAAGTTTCCATAAAAATCTCTGTAAAGAAGGCTGACTCAGTTGGTAGAGGTGCCTTTTTAGGGGACTTCCCTGGCAGTCCAGTGGTTAAGACTCTGCCTTTCAATGCAGGGGGTGCGGGTTCTATCCCCGGTCGGGGAGCTAAGATCCCACATGCCTCAGGGCCAAAAAACCAAAAAACATAAAACAGAAGCAATATTGTAACAAATTCAATAAAGACTTTTAAAATGGTGCACATCAAAAAAGAAGAGGTACCTTTTTATCTTTCCTTCCCCTCTTTCCTCCTTTTCCCTGCCTAAAACCCATATGAGATGACCGGAGCTCCAGCAGCCATCTTGAACCATGAGGTGGCCTTAAGGATGGAAGACGAAGCCCAAGAATGTTGGAGCAAAAGATAGAAGGATCCTAGGACCTTGATTCCTAACTGACTCTGTGCAGATATACTTTTTTTTTTTTTTTTTGCGGTACGCGGGCCTCTCACTGTTGTGGCCTCTCCCGTTGCGGAGCACAGGCTCCGGACGCACAGGCTCAGCGGCCATGGCTCACGGGCGCAGCCACTCCGCGGCATGTGGGATCTTCCCAGATCGGGGCGCGAACCCGTGTCCCCTGCATCAGCAGGCGGACTCTCAACCACTGTGCCACCGGGGAAGCCCTGTGCAGACATACTTTTATGTGAGAAACTCCTATATCTAATTTAATCCATTTTTTCTTTTCTTTCTCTTTTGTTTTTTTTTGTTTTTTTTTTTTTAATTTTTCTGTTCTGATGAGCCAAACCCAATCCTTCCAACTGGCACAGAAATCCACTTTGAGGAGAAGACCAGCAGAGTTGTGCAATACCCAGCACTACATCTGCAGAAACATCAGATGGAGGATCTGCAGAGATGACCTCCGTAGAGAAGCAGAGTCCTGAGATGAGAGGGAGATGCCTCCTTCCCACCCCAGACTCTCTCTTAGGCAGGAAACAAGGGAGGGTGGGAGGACACACAAAAAAGGTGATGTTAAAACGAGAGTGAATGCCAGACACCGCAAAGATGAAGATTTTCAGGTGACAAGAACCACCTGGGAGAAGACTGTTCCAGAGCTGAGACTGTCGGTCACTTGCTTCCGCACAAGTGGCAGCTGGGGTACAATGCCCCAGAGGGGTCCTCTTCACCCCAGCTAAAAGAAAGACCAAGGCCCCAAAGCACATTGATCCGTGGGAATATTTCTAGGCAGCAAGTTCCAGGGCTAGTCCTAGAGCCAGGCCATAGGGGACCCTTATGGGAATTAGAAAAAGATGCCCCTTCTTCAAGACACTTCCATTTACTTGGAAATTGTCAAAATAAATATACAAATTTACATCTATGATGTGAATGTGTCCCTTAGAGATGGTGCCCTTGGACAATGCACAGCCTGCACAACTGTACACAATGACCGTACATACATATCTATCTGGCCCCACCACACCTGTATCAACCGGCTGAATGTTATGCTCCTAAGGATGTCCCAGCCTTATTGAGTGATGATTACATAAGGCCATGTTAAGAAGGCAGGAGAGACTTCCACCCTACAAAAAGACATAATGCCAAGTCTGGGCACCTGTGTTAAATGCCATTCATAAGAAAAATGCAGCTATGTGGAGCAGGTAACAGCTACGCTAAGATCAGACGTTACCATATTTCTTGTCCGTGATTGTGATAAAGACCAAGCACAGTGCCTAGGCAGAAATCATAGTCTAATAAGAATTTGTGGGCTGCATCAATGTATGATAAAATTGAATAGGGGCGTGAATATCTTAGAATTTTATTATAATTAATTAAAGCTACTTTGTGTCATTTTATTGGTTTATTTTTTCCCTTGGACGGAAGGAAGAACTTTTACAATTTATGGAAATATTTTACATAAATAAATGTAAATGAGTATATCTCAATAAATAAATTATTTGAATCTTAATTCCCTGCCCCAACTGCCAAAAAAAAAAAAAAAATCCTAGTTAAACTGCAACCATGCTTTCCAGCCAGGATCCAGCTGCTGACGTCACCACACTTTACCGCTGTTCTCACACAACCACGATTTCCCAAGGAATGTCCCTCTGCTCGAGCCCCCTCATTCTTCCATACCCCCGTTGTCCCTGTGTCATCTCATATCTTTGGATGCCAACTCTGGGACCAGAGAGGAGAAGTTACCATGTCCCAGATGAAGGAGGGGTGGGACTGAATCAAGTGCCACTGAGATTCTTTTTTTTTTTTTTTTCCTTGCGTTATGCGGGCCTCTCACTGTTGTGGCCTCTCCCATTTGCGGAGCACAGGCTCCGGACGCGCAGGCTCAGCGGCCATGGCTCACGGGCCCAGCCGCTCCGCGGCACGTGGG
>NW_006783561.1:1289847-1320690 GCF_000442215.2 Lipotes vexillifer
TCCCCAACCGGGCCACCACCCCGCTTCTCCTGCATCGGCAGGCGGACTCTCAAGCACTGCGCCACCAGGGAAGCCCAACCACTGAGATTCTTAATGAGCAGCAGAGTTCCCCTAACCCGTGGCAATCGGCTCCTGACACAGGCACCCAGGGCAGAGGCAAGCCACCGCCCTGTGGCAGGAAGAGAAGTCACAGCCGTACTTGTTGAACTTGCATTTGTTCCACGCACTATACTGGACATGAAGTGGACAGGGAAGAATGCCCTGGACCCTGATTTGGAGGCCTTTGTTAATGCAGAGGCCCACATTAGCTCTGTGATCTTGGGTGAGTCCCTCTGCCACTCTGGACCTCAGTGTCCCCACCTGCAGAATGAGGGTCCTGACTCACATCTCTAGGCAGTGCTTCTCCAGCTGTAACGTGCACACGCAGAGTCTTGTGCACATGCAGATTCTGACCCGGTGGGTCTGGGGTGGGCCTGAGAGTCTGCATTTATGACAAGCTCAGAGGTCTCTCCTGGACCTGGCCTGGTGCTTTGCCTCATTCCCAGGGGCCAAGCTAAGAATCCCTCACCCTGAATGAGGCTGGCAGCTGAGTGAGCCCTCTCCTTCCTCTACTCCGGTGCCCATTAGATTTCAGCCCAGCAGACAAAACGGCCAGCTGTGGACAGAGCCCAGGGACCCGGCCAGCTGTCTTCTGCTTTTCCCTTTCCAAACAAAATTTGATCTGTCAGTTTTTTTAAATCATAGAACAGCTGAGAAAGAGAAGCATCTCCTCCATACCCATCTCTGCTTCCCACCCCCACTCACCACTTGCCAGAAACTAGCCTTGATGTTTTTCTGTCATCTTCCCCCAGACCCCGCACATGTCAACCGAGGCTGACAGGGTCCCCCCAACTCCCCCTGCCCTCCCCACCGCTCTCTGAGCTCACCTCTGGCGGAGCCAGCTTGCCAGGCTTATTCTTAACAGCTCTGATTGAAGCTGGGATCCCGCTGTCATTTACACTCCCTCATCATTATCAGCTCGAAGCTTCCAGCAGCCAAGCTAAAAAGGCTTCGCAGAGCGTGGAGCTGGGGTGGGGGGTGGGGGGTGGCTCGGCACTGCTGCCTCTTGTGGAGCTGTCCCACCACCTGCCCCCAGCACGGCCCACCCTCCCCAGCTTGACCGGGAGGTGGGAGAGGCGAACAGCCCCCGCCCCTCACCAGCCCGGCACTGAGCGACTAGGGGGTCTCTTGTTCTGGTGATCACATTTTCTCTCCCAAGAATCAGGACACGTGGTGAGACTTAGAAATGCAGGGAGGTGAAAAGATGCATAGAGGCAGAAAAATTAAATCCCATTTAGTTGTGTATGTAATGAGAGCCATCAACAAGCTGGGTGGTTTTAGCCTCATTCAGACAAATGCTGAACTTAGAGCCTCTCTGTTACTCTCTTGAGTTCTGGAATACCCAGAGCTCTGTTTTCTCATCTCTGAAAGGGGATAATCATCCCTGCTCACAGGGTTCCTGGGAGGATTAAATGAGAAGAGGCAGGTGCCCACGTGGTGCCCACAGCCAGCAGCCTGCCGTCCACAGCCGGTCCTCTCCCGCAGGAGCCTCCCTCATCCTATACATCAGACATCAAACACTACAACCACATCTCATCCTTCAAGCTACTGAACTACTGAGCCTCAGAAAGAAGAGACATGAGAACGAGGAGTGCCTTGACGCTCCCATCTCTGAAGAAATTCATGGTCGTGTTTTAGTCTGCTCAGCAAGGTCAGAGTTCACGGGAATGTGTCTGACTCACCACTAAATAATTTACTCAAGGGTCATAGAGGCAGTAATTTTTACAGAGAAAGCATTTCAAAATCAATGCACTAAAATGTCAGTTCATTAAGATGGTGGGGGTGGGGTGGGGTTAGGAGGTGAGAACCAGGATCATGGCAATGCTTTTGTTGGGAGGAGAAGTTAGCTGTTAAAGCACCGAAAGGACACACATCAGTTAGATTTCTTTTTTGTTTGTCAATGATGTCTTGCCTCTATGGATACTAATAAAAAAGCAAACAACCTAAAGGTTTTGATACTGGCTATCTTAAAAAATTACAACAAAAAAAATCTCTGTCCATCTCCAGGAGCCCCCTCCAGGAAGTCTTCCTGGGTTTACCCGACTCTGGGTGTTCAAGATTACTTTGCAATCTTGCAGCACTTTGCTGTATGGTCTGGTCTGCAATCCACTGCACCTCAAGCAAAACATTAAATTTCTCATTGTTTCCAGCATTCAAGGAGGGCCTTCCCCAGCCATACATTGTCCATGAGCAGCCATGGACCTTGTCCCTCTCCGCCATTCCCTTGAAGAGAGCTGACAGGCTGTATTTGGCTTGTTCAGAGCACTGCCTTCCATCCACTTCCACACACACAGCTGTGATCACCAGCCTAACGATTTTGTTAAATTGTCATTTTGATATTACCATTTCAAGTGAATCAGGAAGCCCAGTTTATAGTTCAATTTGCAGAAGTCTGATCACACTGCCAGCTACCAAGTCTCTGGCAAAGACAAGAGCCCTGAACCATCACAGCTGGAACAACTATTCCCAGAGTGCCTTCCACATCAAAAACAGTAGCCCAATTGTGTAAGGGGGGCAAACACAGGGCTTGTCCTCACGAGCTCACATCAAACGGTGATGATCCCGATACCTACGAATGCCAGAACGCTCCCTGGGTGCTGTACACCATCACATCACATCCTCACAGAAGCCTTACATTTCAGTGCGAGGACTGTCCCCGGTTCAGAGCTGAGGAAACAGAGGCTGAGGGAGGTGTTAACTTGAACAGAGCACACCGCCAGGAGGCAGAGTCACAGAGCAGAAACCCCTGGACTGGAATGGCTGGGACAGAGTCAGGAAGTAAGGTGAAGGCTCCCAGGGGACAGCAAGGAAGCGGAGACGGAGGATGAGCTGCAACCCCAGTGCTGAGCACATGCTGGGGACACAGCTGAAAGCCTGGCCGCCCCAGTGGTGTGTGAGGAGAAGCCAGCCTGGTGCCAAGGGGCCCTCAAATGCCAGCGTGAGGAAGATGGACTTGAGCCAACAGCAATGAGGACCACTGAAGATTTCTGAATATAAGAGCGATCAGATGGGAGTGATGCCTTAGGAAGGTGATGCCTGGTGCCCGAAAGGAAGGCTCGGGGTGCGGGTGGGGGTGGGAGGTGGGGCTAGAACCACTCGGGAAGCCACAATAGTCCTTAAAGCATGAGTGATGGGAAGGAATCCCAGTGTGGAGGATCTGGCTTCTCCCGGATGTGAAAACTGTCTGGGAGACAGATCAACACGGCCATGAGCTCTGCAACAGGCCTCACTGAGTGGCCCTGGGCAGGACACCTGGCCGCTCGTGTCCGCAGTTTCATGAGCATTGGAACAGGGATAATGCTAGATCCCCACGCGGGGCTGCCGAAGGACTGTATAAGCTTGTGTGTGTGCAGTGCTGAGCCCAGCTCCTGGCTCGCAGCACCACTGGCCCATCAGCTGTTAGAACACATGTTAACAGAAACACAGAGGCTGGCAGGTGGTCCTGTGTGGCACAGTGACTGCCTCTCCACCAAGCAGTAGGGCCTGTGAGACCGAACTAAGCAGAAGAGTCAGGGTGAGCAGTCTTGATTTGGGGGTTCCCCGGGGAAAGGAAAGGCTGACATCACAGGAGGCCATAAGCTCTCCTGACGAGACCCCCAGAAGGAAGCACAGCGCGGGTACCACCGCATATGAGTTACGTATTTGGGGAGAGCGCTCCCAGCCTTGTCTTTCACTTTTTCCTTTTCAAGCAAATTTTAACAGTCCTTGGGCTGCTGCCCTGACTCAGGAGCAGGGAAGGCAGTCTCAGGAGGAGAGGGGAACTCTGGCAACCTCTTTTTTTTTTTTTAATAAATTTATTATTTTTTTTTTAAGTTTGGCTGCGTTGGGTCTTCGTTGCTGCACATGGACTTTCTCTAGTTGCGGCGAGCAGGGGCTGCTCTTCGTTGCAGTGCGCGGGCTTCTCATTGCGGTGGCTTCTCTTGTTGCGGAGCACGGGCTCTAGGCAGGTGGGCTTCAGTAGCTGTGATGCCCGGGCTCAGTAGTTGTGGCGCATGGGCTTAGCTGCTCTGCGGCATGTGGGATCTTCCCGGACCAGGGCTTGAACCCGTGTCCCCTGCATTGGCAGGCAGATTCAGGCAACCACTGTGCCACCAGGGAAGTCCCTCTGGCAGCCTCTTGCCTGGAGGAAGCAGTAGACCCTGGGCTGTTGCCCTGCAGCATCCAGTTGCCATGAAATGGAATTTATACATGAAAATCAGGAGAGGAGCGGCCCGGGGCACCCCAGTCATGGCTCTGACAGAACTGACAGCTAATTAGAAAGTTCCATTTGAGCCTCACGTTGAAAAGCCATTTAATAATTAAATGTCTTATCTGTATTTAAATTCCTCTGACAATGTATACTTAGAGTGTGGCCGGAGAACCAATTTTCTCACTTCCATCACCCTACAAGACACAATATTTGAATCCAGGCATCTCCCCCATTGACAGTAAGTGACATTATGTCACTCGATTTGTATTAGGAGTGTTCCAACATCAGGGGGACTCTTCCTCCAGGCTCTTGGATTTGATGCAGCCCAGAGAAACCTGACTCAGAACCAAGTTGACATGAATGTGTCCCTTCACAAGTCACTGAGCTGGAATGGGGTGGGCAGGGAGTGGGAGAGGAGGCCCTCAGCCGAGTGGGGTCTGGGGAGGGGCAGTGGGATCAGCTCACCTGAGTGTAGCTAAAAGGGATTCATGGTCTGTAGAGCAAGAATAAAATTTTTTAAATAATGAAGTATTTATTTAAATAATAAATACCAGGGCTTCCCTGGTGGCGCAGTGGTTGAGAATCTGCCTGCTAATGCAGGGGACACGGGTTCGAGCCCTGGTCTGGGAAGATCCCACATGCCGCAGAGCAACTAGGCCCGTGAGCCACAGCTACAAAGCCTGCGCATCTGGAGCCTGTGCTCCGCGACACGAGAGGCCGTGATAGTGAGAGGCCCGCGCACCACGATGAAGAGTGGCCCCCGCTTGCCACAGCTAGAGAAAGCCCTCGCACAGAAACGAAGACCCAACACAGCAAAAATAAATAAATAAATAAACTCCTACCCCCAACATCTAATAATAATAATAATAATAATAATAAAAGCAAAAATGAAAGTTGGTCTGCTTTTCATTACCTCCATGCACAAGCAATTCTAAAGAATGTCAGTGATAACATACTGCTCCCCGCTAAGAAGGAGGCTCCCGCTGCAACCCCCTTGGCCTGCCGCTGCCTCGGCCTTAGTGACCGTGGGCACAAATGGCCTGGAAGCCACAGGGCTCCTGGGCCTGATCAGGTAGGGGAGAGGAGACCACCAGTCTCAAGGGAGAAAAGGAACTGTGCTGCTGCATGTTTAAAGGGTGGACAGACACAGGCTGGGTTTGGCCCCATGGGTGTGCTCTGCCCGCCCTGCAGGAGTAGGGAACTGTAAGGGAGGCGACCTCTGCATAGTCCAACAAAGCTGCACCCCATTCTGCTGGCAGCAGGGGCTGTAATGTCACCAGGGTCCCCAAGTGGCCTGGGGGGGCCATGCAGAGCTATGAGGGAAGGGTAAACCCCAAAGGAACACACAGAAGCCTCCGCAGGGAGACCAGATTCAGGTGGGAGGGAGTCATGGACAGCCCCTTTTGGGTCACAGATGGAGCATCTGGAGAAAATAACAGAGAGAGAGGCTTCCCAGGTCCTCCCGCTGTTTGCTTACAGCTATCCTCCCACGACAACCCAAAACGCTTCTCCCTTGGCCCCAGGACAGCCTCTCAGAGAGCAAAAGACTGTGCTTCTGTCTCCCCTTCTGGAAGTTTCTCTTTCCATCCAAAGGAGCCAATGAAACTCGCAGACAGAGAGTGCACATCCAAAGGAATAAGACGTGGAAGGGAATTTAAACATGACTTAGCTCAACTCTCTCTTCTGACAGATGTAAAAAGCCCAGAGAGGTCAAGGAACTTGTCCAGAGTCACCCAGCGGGTTAGCTGGTGATCTTCCCATCCCCAGACCCACCATGCTGCTGGGAAGCATTACTGTATTACAGCATTATGGTATTTGCAGTCAGCGAGTTGTGGGTCTAGATCCTGCTCTCCCCTTACAGCTGTGTGGGATACACCACACGTGCTTCTGGGCCCCAGACAACAGCCTGGACTGGCAGCTGGGCTAACTGAAACAGCACCCCAGCACCAGGCAACGCCAGTCCTGCTTTGGGGTGGATGTGACTTTGCATTTCTGGGATGCTTGAGTCATGACAACCCCTCGAGTCACAGCCAACAAGACAAGGTATCTCTCTGGGACACAGGCAGTCTGATGACCAGTGGAACTGGCCCAGACAATCATCAAATTCAAGAATATCAAGGGCTTTGGATAACATTAACTGCACCTGACACCGCTGCGATCCTGCCCTCAAGGTGCTCTCTGTTCTCTTGGGTTTACCTGTTGATTTACTGTGGTTCAACTGTTGCTTCTCAAAGTGTGGTCCTCGGACCAGTAGGGTCCTCATTACCTGGGAGTTTTTTGAAGAAGTGACTCTCAAGCCCCCCCACCCCCCGGAGCTGCTGGATCAGGATCTGCATTGATGCAAGACCCCCAGGTGACTCAGGTGTGCGTTAAAGCTTGGGAGGCACTGGTCTGGGGAAAGGTGGGGACACCCAAAGGTGATGACCTTGAAGAGTGCCAACACTCTGCACACCATCAGAGACCGTCACACTGTCCATCACAGGGCGTGTGTGACACGGTGCTGCCTTGCTGTGCTCTTGCCCAGGGGAAGATGAGAGGTTCTGAGTTTCAGAGGATGGCAAGCACAGCCTACTCCAGGATGAAAAGTCTTGATGCAGCCAGCCATCAGGTTAGGAAATGTGCTTTGCACAGTGTCCAGGGAGACACGGGTCTGCGTGCCTGCTTTTCACCAGCTCTGGGACCTGCCACAAGCCCGTTAAGGTCTACGGGACCGGGTTCCACATCTCCCCTGTAAAGTAAGGATGCGAGGAGATTCCGGATATAAAAAACTGACACTGGCCTGTCCCTGAGAGGGGCTCTTGAGTAATAACAGCTATGGTTATGATCTGGGGGGAGCAGGGAGACTGGATGCTTCTCCAAATAGCGGAAGGGGACAGACCTGGGCTAGTGAGCAGTGGTTGCAAGTCCCAGGACAGCGGGTTGGGATTAGTACATGGAAGATCCGTGGGCAGTGAGCTCCCCAACAGCAAATGCTCAGCGAGGGCAAGGAGGCTGTGGGGAGTTCAGGAGGGGTGGGGCGGCAAGTGAGGCCCTCTCCTCTCCTCATTTCTGCTGCTCTGAGTAGGGCACCAGCCACCCCAGGATCCAAGTGGGATCTCCCCTTCCTGTCTCCTTGCAGCAGAACAGACAAGGACAAAGCAGCACTGGAGTGGACGTCACAGACCTGCCGACAGCCCCCAACACTCTCTTCCCAGCAGGAGCTTCAAGCAAAGTCCCACCAGGTAACCAAAAAGGAAGGCACCACTGGTCTCCTCAGTAACCATGTTCAAGGACCCTCAGTAATCATTTTAACAAGCTTCCAGCTCTCCCCCCAAACGGCTTAACGTCTACAACAATCACACTCTTCCTTTCTCCTCTGAACATTCATTTTAGTGCATCTGACCAGAACAGTGTGATCTCTAAACCAAGTCAGACAGTGATTTCTTCACAAAGTGCAACGCCCTCGATTAATGAACCCTCTGGGAACGAAGATCCTTTTAACAAAGACACCATTAAAAACAAAGCTGAAAAAACCACACACGGCCCCTAAGTGTTTGTCACCCGTCATAACCTACGAGGGGGTGTGCACAGTGGGGGTGACATGGACGGCTCAGAAGCGGGCAGGCTCCAGCCACTTCTGGCTGCTGAAGGAAGGAAAGGAGCAAGCCATGTGTGAACCTGGAAGAAAAAGTATTCTAGGCAAAGGGAACAGCCAGTGCAAGGGTCCTGAGGCAGAAGCATGCGTGGTGGTGTTCAAGGAAAAGCGAGGAGGTGAGGGTGGCTGGAGTGGGAAACGGGGAGAGTGGTAGGAGGGTAGAGACTCTGGCTATCAGGCTAAAGGAAGCAGGAAGCCATCAGAGGGTTCTGGACCGAAAAGCAACTTAGATTTAGAAGGTGATGTCCTTAAGGCCCTAGCAACAGTACCTTGTACAGAGCGAGTGTTCAACGAACATGAGCTCTTATTATACATCACTCCCTAAATTTCTACCTGGTCTCCCCACATCTGCAAACACACACCCCACTCAAAGCCCTTCAATATTGCCCCTCTGTCTACTGAGGTGTCCCAGATCCTTCTGTCTGGGACTCAAGCCCCTTGGTAAGGCTCAATGCACACACCAGCCACCACCCCAACACACCTGCCCAGCTACAGACTTGCTACCCCTAGACCTGCACACCTTCCCTCTTCTTTGATTTCACCTTCCTATGTAATTCCCTTCCTCTTGAAGGCCCTCTCTTCTCAGCATCTCCTAACATCCTCCCCAATGTCACTTCCATCGCAAAGGCCACCTCCTCCATGAAGTCTTCCTGCACGCATCCGCAGATGAATGTCATCTCTCCAGCATTAGCCAAGCACACTGCACCACTCACGGACCTTCTCATCTTTAGTGCTGGTCTCAACCCCGCACCGAACCCTACCTTCAGACCCTGCCACCACCCATGAGAAAGTTACCTACCAAGCTCTCCGAAGCGCTCAGCCAAGGCACTGAATGCGCCATTACTAAAGTCAGCAGGGTAACGCAACAAATGCACAGCCCCTATTTGCCCTCATCCTCTTGACAGAGACGTGGCCAAGACTCAGGTAAGCTGTGAAGGGAGCACAGTTGGCCTCTCCCAGCCTGTCCAAGGGGGTGTGATTACAAATGGAAAGCTGGGGCTGGGGGGCACTCCTCTTCCTTAACACACGAACGCTCAACAGACAAAACAAACTTGACAACTGCTCACTTCTGTTCACCAAGGCTTTGGCCCCTCTATGACCACAGATGTGGGTATTTCACAAGATAAAAACAGCCATGATAAAGATGAGGAGATCAAAAACCCTGCCCAACACCACACACGCACAAAAGCTTAGCATGGCTGTGCAGCCACGTTCAAGCTCTTGGCATCTGGAGAAAGGGCATCCGTCACATCCAGGAGGTCGTGGAGCAGGCCAGAAGCTACAGCTGTCCTTGCAAGGTTAGCAGTGGGAGCACTTTGGTCACATCGCAGAGCACTCTAGTGACCAAGGTGTACGAGGGTGGGGAACATAACGTGCCGCCCCAGCCTTTACAGAAGAGTTACTAAAGAGCCCTGAACTCCCACGGGGTTTGCTGAAGCAGGCAGGAGAGATGCCAGATCAAACAGGGGTCAGAATCTTCTAGATGACTGCTTAACCAGAGGCAGATGAATCACAGGACCACAAAGCAGCCTCCAGAGGGTCTGAATTAAGGAACTCAAGGTGAAAATGGGGTCAAGATTCATGAACTGTTGTCACCCAGGCCTCTCTGGGAGGCTCCCACTCCTCTCTCTCAAGCCATTTCACCAGCTTAGTTCCTGCCCAGGACCAGGAACCCAACAGACAACCAGCCAGAGAGGCAAGCAGCACCCAGAATCTGGCGAAAGGCCTTTGCCAAGGGCACACTCGGTTGGATCCAGGTCCCGTAAATGGCACCTATAATGGACATCCAATGGTTTTTGTTCTGTTCTGGTTTTGTCTGCAACATCGGTTCACCCTATTTCCCAGTGATAACCCCAATTTTTTTGTCTTGGGATCCACCCCTCCCCTGTTCTGCTCTCTTGGTCAGATGGAGATGACTCCACTCCCCAGCCCAGGGTGGCCCCATCATTTCTCTGACCAGGGTGGCTGGTTTGAGATGACTACAGAACCCATCAAAGCCAAGATGATAGATTATATGAGACGTTTGGGACAGAGGCTATCATTCTTTCCTGGTGGGTTGGAACTAAAGGCTGGAGCTTCTGTAGCTACCTTGGAACATGAACGGAGGAAGTGTTGAGATGGGGGCCAACGTGGAAGAGATTAGGGGAGGGAGGAAGAAAGACAAAGAGCGAATGAAGGGATGAATGAAGGAATGAATGAACTTGGGTCCTGGTATCATTACTTGAGTCCCTAATCAGGCTTCATCTGATTCAAACTTAGGTCTCCCTGACTCCAAAGGAGGGGAGGAATTTAAAAGGTATTGAGCCGTTTACTGCTGGGCAGAGTGCAAATTTTATTGTATTTAATCTCCACAATAACCCCGTGAGGTAGGCCTTATTTCCCCCTTATGTTTATTTGTAAACAGGTAAACTTGTAAAGAGGTTTTTAAACTGGCTGAGGTCAGCCAATTCACAAGAAGCAAAACCACAACCAGGGGGCACCCAACCCCCACCCAAGCTTTGTGCTCTGGGCGCCGCCCCTGGGCAAACAGGCCAGAGCTCAGAGAGGGCTATAGCCCCACGGGAGTTCACATTTTGATAACGGAGCCAGAGGAGGGCTGCCAGTGAAACATCTGCTCTGCTCCCGGCGCTAACGGGCATAATGTTCTCTGGGAGAGAAATGCCACGTCTGCTGGGAAAGAGCTCTCAGGGCTGCGGAAACCTGCGGAAGAGCAGCTGATAAACGTCAGCGCACACAGTCATCCTGGGGAAACCAGGCAGAGTGGGCAAGAACCTAAACTTTTCAAACAGTAGCTACTCTGAGCCATCAGTTATCATGCAAGGGGGAGCTCTGAGAGTCCTCCAGGGTGACTGCCAAGGACACAGGCCCGAAGCCAGAAAAGGCACAAATTGGTGCCGTCGGGAAGGTGTCAGAAACAAAAGACACAGCATGTTATGTTGAGGAGAAAGTATCCCACAGCTCCGGGAGACATGAGCACCGGCCCTGGAGGCTGGCACTGCCACTGTGAGGCTGAACGACGCGCTCCGGCAATGCTGTCCAGTAAGAATAACCTGTCATAAAATGGGCAGCGGCGGCAGCATGTTAACTCTATGCCTAGTTTGTGCGACTTGGTCTCCTTTGTTAAAATGAAACCCTGGGCTTTCCCTGGGGAGGGCAGGGCAGCTTGTCAAGGACGCCACCTCTACTCCCTGGCTCTCCCTTCTCTCGGGTGCCTCACATCCTGACTGCATCAAGAACGCCCCCAAGGTCTACCGATTCCCCCTGCCCTTCCAGCCCGTTCGGTCAGGCACCAGTTCCTGTCCTCCGAGACATCGCTCTTCACAGCCCAGAGAGGAATATTTGAAGACAGCAGGAAATACTAAAGAAGAAAACAAAGAAAATAGCCAGGAAACGCACAGGCAGCCTCCTCCAAGGTCTGGTTGGGAAAGCTCAGGCCCCCCCACCCGGCTGAGGCCCCCCACAGTGGGCTGGAAGACCCTGCCCCACCTCATGTGATGACCCCAGCTAAGAGTGGGCGGACTGGTGGAGGACACGAAGCCTACTGGGGGCAGGGAGGTGCCAGCCCACTGCAGAGGGGGCCTTGTGACGCCCCGCCAACTGGCCTGTTTCACCCAGGGAAGAGGAGGGGAGTCGCTAACATGAGGGTAGGGCCAGAGGCCACTATGTAAGGAGAGATCAAAGGGCGAGGCTGTGGCCTGGGCAAAAACAAGAGACCTAACTGAGGCACCCACGCATGTACCCCCGGGCTTTCCTGCCTCAGGTACTGCGCTCCTCCCACATCTGCCCAGGAGACTCCTCCTTTGGGAAGTCCTCCAGGACTCCTACCCTCCTCCTCTCTGCACCCACCCCACCCCTCCACAAACAGAGATGGACATGCCCTCCTCTGGGGCTAATCAGCATCCTGTAGGTACCTGCAAAAAGCACTTTCTGGAAGGTAAGAAGTGGAGGGAGTGGAGTTAAGAGGGTGGGTCTCAGTAGCTGCGTGGGTTTACATCCTGGCTCTGCCACTCTGTCACTTTAACCAAGTCACTTAGCCTCCCTGTACCTCAGTTTCCTCATCTGTAAAATGGGGAGAAGAATACCGTTGAGGGTTAAATAAACTAATTCTTGGGAAGTATCTGGCCTGGCCAGCACCTGGCTCGTGCAATAAACGTGAGTCTTCACGTTTCTAACTTGTCCTTTTCCTCCATGGAATCGAGAGCTCCTCAGAGGCCCAGACTCTGTGTCACCCTTGTCTATGTCCCCAGCACACACCCAAATTCACCGCCTCAGTGGCAGCATGGACAGCCACCCCCCCGGGGTCATCACAGAAGGTTTGAAATGGAGTGAGGGATGCAAGTGAAGGCTGAGAGCTGTGTTCTGGACTCGGCAGTCCTAGGTTCAAGTATGGGTCTGGGGTCAGGGTGCAGTGACTAAGGACAGGCCCCTTTATTTCTCTGAGCCTCGGTTTCCTCATCTGTAAACCCAAGACAAAAATGACTCCTTATTGTAAGGAGTAAATGAGAAGATATTTCTAAAGAGCTTAGGACAGCACCTGGCACACATTAAGCCTCAATAAATGTAATGGGTTCTGTCGTTTTTCGTAATAATAATGCTGGCGTTACGATCAATAGTGAACAGTGAGTACCGTGAGGCCGTTTGCAGCCATGGCTACTCTCGAGAGAGATGCTTAAAGGAAGAAAGCAGAACAGAAGGCGGACTGCCTCCGAGAGGCTGGGGGAGGAGAAGTGCCTTCCCACGCAGGGCCCTGATCAGAAGGTTCTGGAAACCTCCGGGCAGGGACCCTTCCCAGTGAGAAGCTGTAGGCCCCTGCTGCTCTGTGCATCTCTCCTCTCTCCAGCTCTGCTGGCTCCCTCCTCACACTGTTAGCCTTTCCACACAGAGAGGAAGGCATGAAAGGATGGAGTCTGGAAATTAACATTTCAAAGTCAGTGTTGGACGAGCTTCCCGAGTGGTCTGTTCCGGCACAGAGGAGGGTGGGGAGCCGGTCGGGGGCCTGTGATCCCCACAGCTTCGGCACCCTATCAGTCATCTCGAATTCTCCTTCTGTGGCACATTAAAGAGACACATCGCCAAGCAACCTGCCCCGGCCACGCTAAGCCAGCGTTCAAACACAGACAGCCCTGCGTTCTCTGCTCAGGTAGAGAAGCCTTTGCCCCGTCTCCTCCAGCCAGAATCTGAAGGGAGGGAACACTGGATTCAGTCCAGTTTACTCAGACACCCATGTAAGCAGCGATTAGGTCAGACAGCTACTGACCTCCCAGGCCGGCCCAGACAAAGCATAGAAAAGCATCAGTCACTTATCACTGATCCACCATCCATCCAACAACTGCTGAAATTAGATTTTACTTGTGAAGCGTTTTCTGGCTCATTCTCTGCCTGTCAGGGAATCAGGCCTGGCGGGAAGTCAGGGGTGGGGACACACAGAGACAGCCTCACGGCCCAGAAACACACGAAGGTACCAGCAGCCCCTCGCTCGGCGCATGGTAGAAATAGTCATGGTGACAGATTCTCCCGAGAGCCTTGAGAATGATGCCAGGGAAACCGGTACAACCATTTTGTGAAACAGTTTGCTAAGAGCCAGCAAAGTTGATGATGCACATGCCCATGACCTACAATCCCATCCCCAGGTATTCATTCACCTAAGAAACGCTCCCAAATGTGGAGCCTGCGTAAGGATGTTCTCAGTAGCACTGTTTGAAGCTGAAAAACCTAGAAAAAGTCCAAACACACAGGCAAGAAAATGGATACACTGTGGGAATTCCACACAATAGTGAAAACGCACGAGCCAACACCACCCACATCATCGTGGACGAGTTTCAGAAACCTAATGCTGAGTTTAAAAAAATTTTGCAGAAGAATGTTTGGTTCTTTTTATAAAAAGTTGAAGAATAAGCAAAACTTTAATGCTTTACATACACATATACATGTAGTAATGCTACAAGAAAACCAAGGAAATTACAAACACAAAAATCAGTGCAGTGGGTTCCCTCTGGGGCTGGGGGCTGGGGGCTGGGGGCCTTCCAACAGCAAGGCTTTGGGCTTAAATGAAAAACAGTGACTCTTATTTACAATAGCCAGGACGTGGAAGCAGCCTGAATGTCCATCAACAGACAAGTGGATAAAGAAGATGCGGCACATATATACAATGGAATACTACTCAGCCATAAAAAGGAACAAAATTGAGTTATTTGTAGTGAGGTGGATGGACCTAGAGTCTGTCATACAGAGTGAAGTAAGTCAGAAAGAGAAAAACAAATACCGTATGCTAATGCATATATATGGAATCTAAAAAAATGGTACTGATGAACCTAGTAGCAGGACAGGAATAAAGACGCAGACGTCGAGAACGGACCTGAGGACCCGGCAGGGAAGGGGAAGCTGGGACGAAATAAGAGAGTAGCATGGACATACATACACTACCAAATGTAAAACAGCTAGTGGGAAGCAGCCACATAGCACAGGGAGATCAGCTCGGTGCTTTGTGACCACCTAGAGGGGTGGAATAGGGAGGGTGGGAGGGAGGCGCAAGAGGGAGGAGAAATGGGGATATATGTATATGTATAGCTGATTCACTTTGTTATACAGCAGAAATTAACACAACATTGTAAAGCAGTTATACTCAAATAAAGCTGTAAAAATATATATAGTGACTCCATGGCTGCTCCTTTTATTATGCTTTGCCACTAACATATACATTATTTATAACATATTATAAATATCCTTTTGTATTATCAAAAATTCACTTAAAAATATTTTCAAAAAGAGGGCTGGCAATAATATTGGTAGGACACCTGAGGCAAAAAGTGGCTGGAACTCTGAAGAATGCTAAAGCCGAACCAGACAACCACTGATGTCCTGCCATCTAAGAGTTTAGGTTATTAAAAAACCACAGAGACCAGTGAAGAATAATAAAAGCTGCTTTCACTGAGTGCCCAACATGCCATCGGCACATGCGAGACTCTAGACACAGATTATCCCAATTCTCAACTGTGCAAGATAGGCGTCATTACAGCCACGGAAAGTACGGCTCTGAGTGGTGAAGGGACAAGGCGAGGGTCACCACGCTGGTCTTGCTGCCGAGAAAGAAACCAAACACAGCCCGTCTGTCTGCGCCTGCAAAGACTGTGTCTTTCCACGATGCCAAGCAGCCTCTCAAATATTTATAGACATAAATGGTGAATGAACCAAAGCGCAATTCAATCCAACACATATTTATAAATATTTATAACCAAATGTTTTGCTTTGATAAGGCCTATTCTCTGAAGTGCCTGGCGTCAGACAAACAGGGCTTTTTCTGTTGGAGCAGCCTGCGGCTCACCTGGGAATGTTCGCTCGTTTCCATGAACACACACTTACGTCTGCGCTCACATCCGCACCCAGATGGCCCACCGCCCCATTACTCATTGTCATCAATTTACCACACCGTGAAAATAAGACTCGGCACTCAGGGACCACAGGATGCTATGTTTGTGAGGGAATTCGTGCCTCCCTGCTGCCCAAAATCTGCCAGAGGCTCCCCACCGCTTTCAGGATGAAATCCAAACCCCTCGGCAGAACGACACGTCCTGGCCAAACCCTCCCAAACTCACATCTGCCCTCTCACAGCTCACACCCACACCCTGACCAGCAGGCTGGGCTCCAGGGCAGGTTCTCGAATGCACGGTGCTCCCCGTCGCTGCCTGCCCTGCACAGGCTCTCAGGCTGTCCCCTCCGCCAGTTCCTTCTTCACCCCCATCCTGGCCTGGCTGATGCCCACTAGATGCTCAGAGCCCAGTGGTGGTGCCTCCTCCTCCAGAGAGCTTGGCCGAGCCTCCTTGCTGGGCTCCCATCGCTCCCACACAAACCGCTCCCCACAGCCATCTCTGGACCAATTCTCCGTTTACTTTTCTGGTCTATCCTCCCCAGGACCCTAAGCTCCTCATTCTGCATCTCCAGCCTGTAGGCTGGGGAGACGTGAATTCAGAGCTCAGTCTACATAAATGCATGCTGTCGCCTGCACCTCCTATCCCAGGCCCACGTAAAACAACAATGGGTGGGACAGACGGTCCACGTTAATGTGCACGTGTCAGCCTGTGCTAAGCCTTACCGGACGTAATCCTCATAACCACACCGTGAGGCACTCCTATCACTATTGCATAGGTGAGGAAACTGAGCTTTACAAAAGTGCAGTGACCAGAACAAAGTCATGCAGCCAGTCACCCGGGCCTGTCAGACCCCAAAGCCCATGATCTGTGATTAATTTTTTGAATAAACAATTGAATGCCCTCAGAATCTGGAAATTAGAGGATGGTAGACCTGAAAATCATCTTGGGAAGCAATAACAACTTTCAGTGGTCATTTCTGTGTCCCTGAGAGATTTTTATTTTTTAATCATCTGCAAAGATGCACTAATGACAACACCTTAGATTTTGTACCGCATGTTGCAATTTCAAAGGATTTTCCATCTGCACCAGCTTTTCTAAAATTTGTCCTTTGAGGACTTTCAAGGTGGGTTTAATGGGTGGTCCCAAGGGTACCCTGACCTGGTAATAAAGACCTGCGCACAGACATGTGATGAGCCTCACTAGCCCCCCAGGCAGGGCAGAGGAGTGGGAGCCGCCACGCCACCCAGCCTGGAGGCCCTCAGCACTGCCCGAGGCCACTGCCACCTCTCACCAGGGTCTTCCTAGCAAGGTGGGAGGTGAGGATGAGTGATGCAGCAAAGGAGCACCGCCTGCCCAGTTCCTGACCACTTCACAGTGTGACTGTCCATGGCGGCAACATTATAAGCCAGGGGACCAATGGGACAGGTGAGAACAACAATTTACCCCAACCCTCGGGGCCAACGTGGGGGCAGCCAAGAGGCCTCAAGCTCCCCCCAGAATTAATGGGGCTTGGCACAGGGTGCATTAGGGCCAAGGAAGTGATGGGGTGTCTGGGGCCTGCCCAAGGGGGGCCACCTGACCTAAAGGAGGCCCAAGTGAGCCCAGAAACAGAGAAAGAATCATTACTGCACACTCCCAAATCTTTCCAATAAGGACTTCGAAGGCCCTGGGAGTGCTCTAGCTGGAGTCACGCCGCAGCTCAGGCAGGGTCCCAAGGAGGCTCATCTTCCCAGACTCCTCCCAGCCCCCATCAGCTATGGGTCTTACATAAACCCTTGGCTACTCTGAGCCTCAGTTTTCTCCTCTATAAAATGGAGATGATAATAATTCCAACCTCATAGGGCTGTTGAGAGGATTAAATAAGACAAGGCACATAAACCCCTTAGCATACAGGTGGCACCTGTTAAATGGCATCTCCTACTGTTCAATGGTTCTGCTGTTACACGCAAGATTCTTAGCCACCTGTTACATGGGAACAGGGGACTGTGTCTATCTTGTCACCATCAGAGCCTACACAGAGCAGGCGCTCAGCAAACAGCAGCTCGCTGAGCGAACCACCCAGGCACCAGAGGCCATTGGGGCTGGGAGGAAAGGGATGAATCACACAGTGTGAGGGCTGGCCCAGCTCAGGAGCCCCTTCCTGGCTTCCCTGCAAGTCTGGTTTAGGGGCTGCCCACCCAGGCTCTGCTTGAACGTGCCTGGGGCCAGAGCACTCACCATTGCTGGCGGCCCAGCATCCACCCTCAGACCACTCTTCTTTAGAAATGACCTAAACCCACCTGCGCACGCTGATCCCACTTCTGGAGAACGTGGAATAAGCGCTCCCCCCATGCTGGCACCCACTCCTGCTCTCAGTGGCTCTGGGGACACCTGTCCCCCAGCGTCCTCTTCGTTGCCCGAAACCTCTCCAGTTCCTTCACTGACCCTCACAGGTCGATGCCGGGTGCTCACGGGTTTGGCAAACTTTCTCTCAAGGCGAGGAGTGTGGAGCCAGGCACCATGTTCCCGGGAAGGTTTCCTCAGCAGCCCTCAGCTCCCCTGCTGGCCCCTGGAACCCCAGTCCCAGACTGGGAAGACCTTGGGAATCCTGACCCCTGAGTCTCTCCCATCCTTCTGTGAATGTGGAGGTCACTGCTGAGGGGAGGGCCAACAAACGAGCACCATCACTGGGTGCCTGGGTGTGCTGAGTCCTTTTCCCCCCAGAAATCCAACCCTGCCTCTCATGGTGCCGTGGAAACAGCATTTCTCTGCCCTTCCTTCTAAGGAGCCAAGGCTCAGAGAGGCAGCCTGTGTCAGATTCCAAGTCTTTTGAAAACTAAGGAAACATATACTCCTCCCACTCCTCTGACCTTGTGAGGCAGAATACAAGAGGCATTGGCTACGTCAATTTGCCTGCCGTGTGACCTTGGGCAAGTTGCCTGATGTCTCTGAGCTTTAATGTGAAAGGAGAATCAACAAAACATACCTCACAGGACTGCTGAAAGAATACAATGAAATAATGTATAGAGAATCATTGGCTGGCCTGGGTCAGGGCAGGTACTAGGTAATAGTGTTCAATGATGATAATGTTGATGAACTAGAAGGGGGCGGGGGAGGGAGAAATAATAATTCATCACCACACCACACCACCTCTCCACCCCTCCCCCCGCCACCAGAGGGGACCACCTTCCTGAACTACTGAAAACCCACTACGAGCTTCCAGGTTCCTCCTTCCTATGAGGGGTCCTGAGGCCTGAGGTCAACACCCTTTTCCCACCTTACAGAGCCTGGGAGAGAGGAGACCATGGACAACTGGGCACCCACAGCCCAGAAGCCTGGCCTGGCCTCCTGGACCCTCTCCCCAGTACCGCTGACCAGAAGCCTGTCCTCGTTCCCTTACGCTTGGTGGCAATGACGTCTCTCTCCCTGGCCTAGCTCATTTCTGGAGACAATGGGGCCAGGGGCTGGGCGCCCCGCTCAATTAACACTCTCAAGAATGCCAGCGGAGCAGCTGCGGTGGCAGCCGGACTCCCCAGGGAGAGGGGCCCAGGTGTTCCTGCCTCCTCTCCGGTGCAGGCTGGGTTGGGGGGAGAGCTGGGAGCTGCAAAAAGAGGGGGAGGCAGGTGTCTGCCTGCCAAGGGCCCGCCACCAGGCCCAAGCCCCGCCACAGGGCATCTGGGCCTTCTCTGTAGCGGAAAGGTAGGGGGAGCATCTGGCAGCCCACGGCCCCTCTGTGACCTAAGCCAAGAGGATGGTGGCCTCTGGAACCAGAGATCTGGGACTCACTGCTTGCCCCCAGCTTATTACCTGTCTATAAAATGACAACACACTCTGCCCCACACTGTCACAAGGTAACATGACAGCACATGGCTTGGAACTTGGGCCACAGTCAGAACCCAATAACGTGCTGGTCTTCTCTCTCGCCCTCCCATCCCTATTTAGAGTGGGTAGCAAAAACATGCCAATACCTTGCTTTACAGACAAGATGAAGATGGAATCAGAAACACACACATAAAAGCAATTTTATCTCTGTGCTTCTGAGAGACAGACTTGAAAGAAAGACGCCTGACGTGAAGAAAAGCTAAAGAGGCTCTGGCATCGAGGAACCATACTCTGGAAGACCTGAGAATAAAGCACATGAGTGGGGTGTGCAAAAAATTAAGCAGGTAAAATAAAAAAGAACCAAATACTGGGAGAAAAGAACCTAGGGATAATATCTACTTAAAAATCATAAGGAGGGCTTCCCTGGTGGCACAGTGGTTGAGAGTCCCCCTGCCGATGCAGGGGACACGCGTTCGTGACCCGGTCCGGGAAGATCCCACATGCCTCGGAGCAGCTGGGCCCGTGAGCCATAGCCGCTGAGCCTGCGCATCCGGAGCCTGTGCTCCGCAACGGGAGAGGCCACGACAGTGTGAGGCCCGCGTACCACAAAAAAAATAAATAAATAAGGAAAAACAGTTTATTGCTTCTAATAATTCATTTGCTTATAAAATTTGCTCCAGACATACTTTCCACTTCAATTTTGATTGATGTTTGCTTGCATTTAGCTAATTTAATATAACTATATATCTTTGCGTTTAAAAAAAAAAGATTGTGACTAGTCAAGGTATAAATCCATGAGACTGTGGATTTCCAGTAACTTAACCCTCAAGGGTCCACAGCACCCTCCTGCCACCTCATTACAGGGTACCTAAATTGGAGGGATAGAACTTGTAGAAGTATATAAATTTCCTACGTTGCTGAATCTGAAAAAGGCCATGCGTCTTTGGCCATATCACCCACGTGCAGATCACTCCTCAGTTAACAGCAACTATTTAAAAAAATCAGAGTACGGGACTTCTCTGGCGGTCCAGTGGTTGAGACGCCGCACTTCCAATGGAGGGGGCACGGGTTCGATCCCTGGTTGGGGGACTAAGATCCCCATGCCATGCAGCACGTCTAAAAAAAAAAAAAAGAACGGAGGTCCCTTCTCAGCCCTCCTTGAAGGCAACTCATTTCCAAGCTGCAACCTAACCTTCTCCTTCTCTATAAAATGAAGGTAGGGAGCCTAAAAGTTGTCTGAGGTCACTGCTGGCGCTGACATTTGAAAGTTCTATGAATATATTTCAGAACCCCCAGGGGTGTCTGTCGAAGTGCAGATTTCTGGTTCCAGCCTCAGATTCTAAACTAGAATGTCTGCGGAAGGGCTCTGAAATCCACATTTTTAACAAGCAGGTTTCCATCTCTAATTTGAAAATGGCTATCTCAAGCTCTTGCATGTAATATTTAAAGATGCTGCTTTATTACATCTAGAAGTTTTGAGGTATCTGGGCCCATGTGATAATCTAACATTTCCTGAGGGCCTGCATATCACACAATACCCAATGCAGCTTCACAAGTCTCCGTGGTGTAAGAAGGTTTAAGGCTCATTTTGCTGATGGGGAAATGGAGGCTCAAAGAGGTGACATAAACAGTCCAAGATCACAGGCTGAGTGAGATGGGTCTGAACCTTCATTTTTGGAATGTCCCTCAGCTTCCCAAAGACCCCGGAGCTTTCCTGACTCCAAGCAAGCTCCCAGCTCTCAAGGGCTTTCTTAAGCCTGTGGGACACACTTCAAACTCCAGCCCAAGCCTACAGAAGATCAGCATCCATGTCATCCATCAACGTGCTCCTCTGGCGCCAAACCCCAACTCTGTTGCACACTAGCTGTGTAACCTTGACAAGTTACTTAACCCCTCTGAGCCAGTTTCCTCATCGGAAAAATGGGGATTGAAAAAATTCTCACCTCATAGGGTTGCTGTGAGGGTTAAAATGAGATAATACAGGTAAGGTGTTACCAAGGTGACTGGGATATAGTAAGTGCTCAATAAATGATGGCTTAAAAAAAAAAGTTTTCACACACACTGACAGCATATGACTTAGAGAGAAATGAAAATAAGTCTCTGCTCTGACCTGCCTGTTTCACCCAGACAAGCACAGGAACACCCAGAGGCTGGAAGGGTCCACACACACAACAGCAGTACTCACTGAGGACCGTTCTGGGCAGGCACTGTGCTAGACTCACATTTGTTCTCCTAGAGGGCCAGTTTCCTAAGCTAGGAAAGGGTTTCTGGCTAAAGTTAAAATTAAAAAGTGTTTCCCTTCCCCTCTGCCTCTCCCACCTTGTAAACCCACAGGAAACTTCTCTGGGGAACCCCACCTTCAACGTGAAGGTCGGGATGTCAGCTCATCACCATCTTTATTACTACACAAGACGGCAGGCAAATCCCCTTTCCATGATCCTTTGAGGCGGAGTTGGGGGAGGGTGTCTATTTATCTTCTAATGGAAACGGGAGGGGGGAAAGTGAGCCTTCCTGGCCAACTTAACTACTGCCTCTGTGTTCTTCAATTACTGGTACAAAATGATTTGATGAGAGGAACCAAGCCGACATCTGGGTTTCAGTTAGCATCTGACATGGGGCCTCGCTAATTAATCTGGAAACATGAATTGACAAAGGCTCAAATCCGAGCGCAGTCAGGGAGAAAGCCGGCTGACGGGCCGTGAACAGAAGGTGGTGCGTGGTGGGCGGCACAGAGGTCACCAGCAGTGTCCGGGAGGACTTGGAGACGGCGCCTTGGTTTCACCCCTCCTTCCCGGCTTTGTCATCTGACCCCCAGAGGACAGGCGGGAGGTGGCCCAGCGGCAGCTGGGAGGGGCACGGCTGACACCGGCTCTGTGCTGGCAGCCAGCCAGAAAGACAAAGGGACCCAAACATTTCAGCCCCATCAGTCAGATCCGTCGTGTGTTCCCACCTGGCCCAGAGCTGGCACACTGTTACATCTTCTTGGCTTCAAACCTTCCTCACACAGTCTTAAAAGTAAAAAAACATTTCTTAATTATATATATACAGAAGTACATATACATTTAACAATCATTTATCAGTTGATCGCTTACTAGGCACCATGCGTGAAGCTCAGAGCTTTACACATTATGACATTTAATACCTACACCAACCTGGTGAAGCTTTATCTCCACTTTACAACTGCGCAAAACGAGGCCCAGAGAGTTTAAGCTAGCTGCCAAGGATTGCACAGCTAGCAAATACAAAGCCAGACTCCAGCGTAGGGTTAGGCAAGTGAGGACAGTGTGCCAGGCCCCCTGCTAGCACATACAGCTCTCCATACCCTCCTCTCTCCCCTCCCCCTCCCTACAATCGTCAATGTGACCTTTTGGGGGAGGGAGTGTTGGAGTCACAGAATCGCTGATGATTAGAGCTGAGGAAGCCCTAGATAGTCAGTGGCAGTCCAGGTGTATCCCACACGGCTTTGGAGGCAGGCCTGAGTCCAAGAAGCACTGAGCAAGTGGATGGGGCCCCCTCCCCTCCCCACAAGAGCCTTTTTATATCACAGAGTTTCATGTGAGATTTATTTTTAATAAACAAGCTGTTGCCTGTAAAATTTGTGGCCTGCTGATTCAAATCCACCACCTACTTTTTTTTTTTTCTTTTTTTTGGCGGTACGCGGGCCTCTCACTGTTGTGGCCTCTCCCGTTGCGGAGCACAGGCTCCGGACATGCAGGCTCCAGAGGCGCAGGCTCAGCGGCCATGGCTCACGGGCCCAGCCGCCCCGCGGCATGTGGGATCCTCCCGGACCGGGGCACGAACCCATGTCCCCTGCATCGGCAAGCGGACTCTCAACCACTGCGCCACCAGGGAAGCCCCACCACCTACATTTTATAGTGAAAGAAAAATGAAAACCTGAGCAGGTGCAGGGACTGGAGCCAAAACCCAGGCTTCCTGACCCCAACGCTTTGTCCTTCACACTGGGTCCAGTGGGCAGCTCTGAATGGAGGTACAGTCCTTCCCTGGTACTGAGTTTTCTCGGGCTTTGCATCCTGCTTAAGAGCATATGGGGCAAGTGCCTCCTGCCTGGGGAGTCTGTGATTCTACGGGGGCAACACCTAGAGAGTGCTTGGCGCACAGCAAGTGCTCCATAAATATGAACTAGTGTCACTGTTTTGCTTCATTGCTCCATGATGCTAAGATAAAGGCTCCCATCAGCCACTGGATGCTGGACCTCCCTCCCCACCTCCCATCTCCACCCAGTGTGGGGAGCTGCCCATCTGAAATGAGAGCTGATCCGGACAAAATGCTTAACACCATCCCTGGCTTGTAGAAGGGCTCCATCAAAGTTGGCCAATATTATAGTAACTATTATTGTATTACCTGTAAGTCTTCTCCTTCCCCTCCTTCCCTCCATGACTACAAGACATCAAGATCCATCTCACTGGCCTGGAAGTGCCAGCATCTCACACCTTTCTCCCGACTGACAGTTGCATTCTCTCCTTCTGTAGACCTATTCATTGCTCCCCGGTTTCCTTTGGCTTTGGAAAATTAATTATCAGTGATTTGTTAGGTTCATTAGCTCTGCCTCTCAACGGCATGGAAGGCCTGCCACCTGGACCCATATTTTCATTTTTATGCGACCTGTTCCATAATTACACAGTAAGCAGTGTCACCCTGCACAGCCGTGCAGAACACACTCAGCATACCCCTCCTTTCTCCAGACTTACACAATCTCTCCCTAGGACAAGCAGATCTGTCCGCCCTGCTCTTGGGGCCGCCATTCCTTCAAACGTGTGCAGGGCCCCCGGCATTTTTCTCTTCCTAAACATTTACTGAGCCCACACTATGTGCCAGATCTAGTGTAGGTGCTGTTTGAGGTTACCATCATTAACCCATTTGCAGATGAGGAAACTAAGGCTCAGACAGATGAAGCAACTTGCTCGAAATAATGCATAATTTTGAAGTGGTCCAGCCAAGATTTGAAGCCAAATCCTAAACCCACACCAGAAAAACCTCAAGCTGACTGTAGCATGATCCTGCAAGACCCACCCTCTACCTTTTTGCTAAACCCAACTTCCCTCCTGCTTTCCACTACAGGACCTGTCAAATGTGTAGCCCTCCTAGACTTCCATTTCGTCCACCCATTCCTGCCTTATCAGCTACAGTCTAGCTCAGCTCCACGGCTTTACAGATGCCAGATTCTTGACAGGGCAGATGCATGTGAAACAATAGGAAGAATGGATTCTATGGATTATTGAGCACTCACTACATGTTAATGTTAAGTGCCTGCATTACCTCATTTAACCCGCTCAAGAATCTTATAGGCAGGTAACTACAGGAGTTATCATGCCCATTAGACAGAAGATAGACGGAGGTATAGAGAGATAAAGCCAGTGCCCTTGGCTGCCCAGTTAGTAACTTGTAGAACCAAGATTTGAACCGACGCACTCCAACCTCAGAGTCCATCATGCTATCCTCCCGCACGAGGAGAGAGCCAACCACATGTCTGAGAGGCTGCACCCACGGAAGGACGCTCACCATAAGGAAGACAGTCTGGCATATCATAAGGCGAGTGCAGACAGACTCCCACAACTCCACTTTAGGCAAGTCAAACCTCATTTTCAAGTAAACAATAATCGGTAGGGAAGGTGATTCTTAGAACATTCATTGAACAAACATTTACTGAACACCCGCGAGACAGCAAGGGCCATGTCAGGTGCTGAGGACACTGAGAACACAATAGATGTGCACCCCGTCCTCTAGGGATCCCAGACCCTGAACAGATAATTACAATGTCCAAGGGCCTGATGCATGTTACACAGAGGTGATGTCAAGGTCATCAAGGGAGCACATGGCAGACGAACCCCATCCAGCCCACAAGGGTGATGAGAGAAACTTCGCTGAGGCAGCAGCATCCCAGCCAAGACCCAGAGGATGACAGAAATTGTCCCGACGATGTGTACGTGACTGTGAATGTGAATGTGTGTATGCGTGCACATACATGTACACACACACATGTGCACCTCTCCAGGGAGGTGCGTGTTCCAGGTCAAGAGAACAGCACGTGTGCGCCCAGAGTTAAGCATGGGAATGGCACATCCAAGGAATGCAGAGAGGCTGCTACCACCTGGAAAGCAGCAGGTGATTTATTCCTTCAACAAATGTTTACTGCCAGCCAGTGGTGCTCCCTGGGATTCCCTTGTCTGGCAGCTGCTTTGCTGGGCCAGCGTTGGAAGTCAGCCCTTCCAGAAGGAGCTGCCCCATTTTCTCAGTTTCTTGGCAGTCTCTTAGTCTGTGCCTCACCTGCTCATCAGCTCTCCCTAAAATCTCCCGAAAGTCAAGCAGCTTCTCCCTAAAAACCTAGCATCTTTTACCAGCATGCCACATTTCAGCAAAACAGATTCTTTCAAAAGTTCCATGAAACATAAAAGTGTGAGTTGGGCTTCCCTGGTGGCGCAGTGGTTGAGAGTCCGCCTGCCAATGCAGGGGACACAGGTTTGTGTCCCGGTCCGGGAAGATCCCACATGCCGCGGAGCGGCTGGGCCCGTGATCCATGGCCGCTGAGCCTGCGCGTCCGGAGCCTGTGTTCTGCCACGGGCAAGGCCACAACAGTGAGAGGCCCGCGTACCACAAAAAAAAAAAAGTGTGAGCCACCAGCAGATGGGAAGGGGAGTGACTGCCTTTCATTTTCAAAGGCAAATGACTACCTTTCATGTGGAGACCGGACAACTGGATTTCTCTGAAACATCTGGACTGTCCCCGGACAATCCAGAAAAAGTACCCACTATGTGCCAGGCCCAGTTCCAGGCATGTGTGGAGACAGAGGGGAAATCCAGTGCAGGCCCTGTTCAAGAGGCATTAACAGCTAGCAACGGAAACGCAAGACATACTTAAGTGCCAAAGCAAAGCCCTAAAGCTGGGTTCTCAGCCAGAACTTTGCCATCCCTCAGGCAGCAAGCACAGGATGTATTATTCCAAGGAGTCCTCAGAGTCCTCCATCAGACATTGTTGCCTGAATAAACAGTACGCCTCTCACATGTATAGACTCAGGGGGACGAGTAAAAAACAAACTCACTCAAAAGCATGACTGCAAGGGAAGTCTCAGGGGTGAGACCTCACAGGATTTCACTTTCTACGTGATATGGTTGCAGGGTATTTGAATTTGTATAACAAATATGTATAACCTTTATAAAATTTAAAATAATCTTAAAAAATGGGACTTCCCTGGTGGTCCAGTGGTTAAGAATTCACCTTCCAATGCAGGGGCTGCGGGTTTAATCCCTGGTCGGGAGCTAAGATCCCACATGCCTCACGGCCAAAAAACCAAAACATAAAAAACAGAAGCAATACTGTAACAAATTCAATGAAGACTTTAAAAATGGTCCACATCAAAAAAAATCTTTAAAAAAATTTAATTAATTAAAAAATGGTATTACACTCATGGTAGTTGTGTCCCTGTATATTTTCTGAAATGATACCTGTTCAAAAGTCCAATTGTGACCTGGCAGGGCAGTGGAGGGAGGTCTATGATGTCTTTTGACGTTCAGAAGGGACCGTTGGCCTTGTGAAGGTTCGGACCCAGGGATGGGGGCCTTCCAGCCCTGCCCCCACACACACGGTACTGCCCTCCCTCGAGCCCTGTTATTCCAAGGCTGAGGCCATATCATGCCTTATCAATAATTCATGGGTACAAACAATAATGCTGGCTGGGTAGCCTCTGTGGGTGGAGGAGGGGCCTCTGAGGAGGCTGGTGGGATAAGGCTCTAACCCTCTAGAAGCAAACATTCACCCAATCAAGTTTCAGCCTGAGAGGGCTTAGCTTTGGAAACACTCTCAAAGGCCCCCCACATTCCTCTCACAGCCAATGGGATTCCCAGGAGTACCCAGCATGATGTCCATTTACCTTCCAGGAGCACTAGGCATGGCCAGTCCAGCCCTTGTTCAGGGAGGTAGCATGGGCACTAAAATGACCACTAGACCAGGAATCAGAAGGGTGGATTCTAGTCCCAGTTCTGCCATGTGCCTGCTGTGTGACCTAAGATAAGTGGCTTAACCTCTCTGTGCATACTCCTATACAAAATGGAGATGGAATAGGAAAATGGGCAAAGGACTCTAACAGGCAGTTTAGCAAAAAAGGAACACAAACAACCTTAAAAACTTTAAAAAGGGGTGCTCAAGCACACTCATAATTAAAGAAATACAAGTTTGACCTATTATACTTCAAAAACAAATAAACAAACTCAAGGAAAAAGAGGTCAATTTGTGTACCAGAAGTGGGGGTGGAGGGGGTTGGTGGGGGAGGGGGGATTGGATGAAGGCAGACAAAATGTACAAACTTCCAGTTAAGATAAATAAATACTAAAGATGTAATAATACATACACAATAAATATAATCAACACTGCTGTATGTTACGTAGGAAAGTTGTTAAGAAAGTAAATTCTAAGAGTTCTCATCACAAGAAATTTTTTTTCTCTTTTTAAAAATTATCCAAAATTTATTTTCAATTACAACAAAACAAACACTTGATATAGGCACCTAGATTTTTCCTCCTCAGGATTTTTTTTTTTTAATACAGCAGGTTCTTATTACTCATCAATTTTATACACATCAGTGTATACATGTCAATCCCAATCGCCAATTTTTTTTTCTCTTTCATTTTGTATCTATATGAGATGACGGATGTTCACTAAACTTATTGTGATAATCACTTCATGATGTATATAAATCAAAGCATTACACTGTACACCTTAAACTTACACAGTGCTGTATGTTAATTACATCTCAATAAAACTGGAAGGGAAAAAGAAAAAAGATGAATTTGAAAAAAGTTTACAAAAAGAAATACAAGTTAAAACCAGATGCTTTTTTTAGCCCATTAAATTGGCAAAAATGAAAAGCATTAACATTGCCCAATACTGAAAAAGGTGTGAAAAACAGATTTTCATATCTTGTAAGGGGAGTACAGCCTTTCTGGACAGCAATCTGGCAAAAGCCATCATAAAATAAAATGCATTTTGACTTAGCACATCCACTTCTAGAAGTTTGCCCTACAGACCTACTGATGTAAGTGCAAGAGTCAGATGTACAAGGATATTTCTTTGTAGCAGGGTTTTTAAGAGCAAAAAGACTAAAAACAATTTAATGACCTTCAGTGAAACATACAATGAGAGCCTGGGGCTAAGACAAGGAATGGGCAGCTCTAAATGTGCTGATATGGAGTGAAAAGAACAGGACATGCTCCCATTTACCGGGAGAGAGAGACAGGGGTGGGAGGAGAAACAGAGAGGATGGACTGTGATTTACATGCAGAGAATATTTCTGGAAGTCTGGAACACATGAAGCTGTTTTAGTAACTGCATCTGGCAAAGGGACCAGGAGATCTGGAGTGGAGGGAGATTTCTTTTCATTTTATATGCTTTTGTTCTAATTAATTTTTCAAATCAGGTATTAAATTTTCAATAACTTTAAGACACTAGGATTTTGTTTTGCTTAGATGGGCAACATTCTACCTGTGTGAAAATTAAGTGCAGTGGATGTGAGAGCGTTTTGTAAACTGTAGGGGACCACACATGTACAAAGTGCTATTAGTTTGCACACACATACAAATTCCCACAGGCAACGTGGGTGTTTGGGTTTTTTTTTTTTTTTTTTTCTTGCGTTATGCGGGCCTCTCACTGTTGTGGCCTCTCCCATTTGCGGAGCACAGGCTCCGGACGCGCAGGCTCAGTGGCCATGGCTCACGGGCCCAGCCGCTCCGCGGCATGTGGGATCTTCCCGAAACGGGGCACGAACCCGCGTCTCCTGCATCGGCAGGCGGACTCTCAAGCACTGCGCCACCAGGGAAGCCCTGGGGTTTTTTTAATATATAAATTTATTTTTATTTTTGGCTACGTTGGGTCTTGGCTGCGTGCGGGCTTTCTCTAGTTGCAGTGAGCGGGGACCACTCTTCGTTGCAGTGCACGAGCTTCTCATTCCTGTGGCTTCTCTTGTTGCTGAGCATGGGCTCTAGGCGCACGGGCTTCAGTAGTTGTGGCACGCCGGCTCTAGAGTGCAGGCTCAGTAGTTGTGGTGCACGGGCTCAGTTGTTCCATGGCATGTGGGATCTTCCCAGACCAGGGCTCAAACCCGTGTCCCCTGCACTGGCAGGTGGATTCCTAACCACTGCGCCACCAAGGAAGTCCCAACGTGGGTGTTTCTTAAAGAAAAAAACCACTTGTAGGCCTAGGGGGAGCAATGAATTGGGGTGGAGTACTCACTGCTTCCTAGAGTTCACACCACATTCATCCTCAGAGGTGTTTCCAGAGCCACTGGCCTTTACGTGAGAGGTTCGGGGTGGGGTGGGGTGGGGTGGGGACAAACACCTCTTTGTGGATCTATTGCATCTAATGAATCCACTTCAAGGCCAGAGGCTGGCACTTATAGAGCAGGGCTAAGGGATGCCTGAAGACTTTGTCTGCTGTCTGACAGATGCCAACACCAGGCTGTCTGTGAGCGCCACCTGACAGCTGGAGCAGACCTTGTTCCCCAGTCTCCCTAACAGCCAGCTCAGGGCCATGCATACGGGACCCACTCGGGAAACATTTGCAGAGTGGACGAATGCGTGGCCGTGAATGGGCCACCTGCTAGGAGCCCACAGACTGTCGGATCTGGAAGGACGTTCTGGAAACCTGCAAGCCCCCTGCACAGATGGGACTTGCCCAAGACCCACAGCAAGAAGGGACGGAGGCAAACCCAAGACCTGTGACCTTGCCTGGCACTTCCTGCCCTGCCCTGAGCGTGTACGGAAGTCACACTGCTCTGGGACCAACAGGCTGCCAAACATTCCTTCCATCAGCACCATTCTCAGGCTTGAAAGGTTTTTTAAGTTGGTCTCCAGTCTGACGTTTTTGTAAAGTATTCAGACCCACCAGAGCCATCAACCCAGCCTTGTAATTCAAAACAGGAAAGGAAAGGAAAGGCCCATCCCTGCCACGTGCTGCACAGACTATACTGTCCCCACAAGATGCCAGGAGGGTGCAGCTCACTGTTCGCTTAGAAGAGGGACTCAAGGTCTCTCCCCAGTAGGGTCAGATGTACAGAAGCAACCCAGCAAGGGCCTCATCAGAAACCGTGTTCTCTGGGTGCAAGGATGAGCCCAACAGGGTCTATGCGCTCGCTTGTCTCTATTCGAGCTCCACTTTACAAAGAACCACGCACTGAAGGGGAACCAGGGGGCCAGAGAGTGGCTCCCGGCTCTGCTCCCACCCAGCTGGGCGGGGAACTCCTGCCACCTCTCTGAGCCTCAGTTTCCTCCTCTATAAAGTCGGGCCATGTTTTAGCGCCTCTCTCAGCTTCTTTCCAGTTCACATGAGACTAAAGTGATGATTCCTCAGGGATGAGAGGAGGAAAGACCCCAAGACAAAGATTTTCAAAGAACTGACAAGCAACAGCGCTGGACAGACCAGCTCCCCCGCCAGCCTCCTAGACAAGCCAAACCAAGACTCCCTGGGAACCCACCACGCGGTGTCAGGAAGAGCCGTGCGCCCTGGACCCCCTGCACTTCCATCCCACCACCTCGCATGAGTAAAGCCGGCCTCAGCCCTGGTCCTTCTTTCAATCCTCAGGCCATGCTGCCCTCTCTCAGCAGATCACTGTGGTCTCAGGGCTCCGCCCTTCCCCTTCCATGCAAAGCCTGAGCCAGAGTCCTGGGGGCTCTTCATTGCATTTGAGAAACAAGTCTTTTGAACAAACGTATAATCGTAAAGATGAGCCCAGCAGGATAAGCAGGAAT
>NW_006783561.1:1320724-1334426 GCF_000442215.2 Lipotes vexillifer
TCCCCCGCCACAATGCCTGCCTCAGGCAGCCCAGGCCCGCTGTGGCTACACACACACACACACACACACACACACACACACACACTGCTTCCCTTCAGCAGCTCACCTCACCCAAAGCTCTTCCCCCTAACTTCCCAGGTTAACACGCCCCCTCCTCCCTGATGCCCACAACCTGCACTGTGTGTGTAGGAGCCACAGAAAGTATTGCAGCAAAGAAAGGCACGCCTGGAGCCCAGAGCCCAAAGCCCGGGGATGATGGCGGTTGCTAAGAGACTGAGGATACCCAGCTGGAACTGTGACTGAGGTTTCTTGTTTGTGCAAGAGCAAGATGAAGAGGGAAGGAGAGGCCATGTTTGCTGTGATAAATTTCAGCCTCTACCAGATCCTGCCGGACGGAAAAAAGATCTCACTTAGGATGATACCCAATGATGTTCTGTCTCTCCAGGCTTCTGGCAGCAGAAAATGCTACAAGCCCCATTCCTTAAATATATGCCCTGAAAAACTAAGCCTATAGATATGTATTCATATATATACACATACACATCCTAGGAGAGGATACAAAAGTGAGCCATTCTAGTTTGTAAGGTGCAGTGCTGTAAAGGAGTAGTTTAACTTCAGTCTGTGGACTCAGCCGGTCTCCTTTCAATCCAAGTTTCCCTGCTGTGCGTCTCTGGGCAAATGGCTCAACCCATCTGTGCCTCAGTTTTCACATAAGTAAAACGGAGTTAATATAAGTTCCTCATAATGTATTGTGAGGATTAAATCCAGTAACCCATGTAAAGTACTTAGCACAGCTCCTGGTTCTCAGTCAGGACCCAGAGATGTTCACAACTTACTAAATGTGGATTGTCAGAGCTAGATCATCCATGGCTCCTTATTCTAAGATGAAAATATGAACTGCAGAACGGTCAAACCAGGAGTCCTGTGACCGCCTCAGATCAGAGAGGGAAGAGAGGGTCATTTCCATGCCGCTCCACCATCCCTTCTCTCCTCTCCCCTGGGAGAGGCAGCAGCCCATCCCCCCCAGCCTCCCAAGAAGGTAACCCTGAGCCACTGTCACCTCAACCCACTCCCTCATCCGACACGCAGGTCCTGAGTGCCTCTGCCCAGCTGGCACCCTGTCAGGCCCTGGGCACGGTGTGAGAGCAATGTGACACAGCCCTGCTCTCCATCAGATGCAGACTCGGCGCCTTCCATTCCGCCTTCCAGACCCCTGACTAGGACGGAGCCCCCTTCTCTCCTCAAAGCCCTGTTACCTCTTCTCCTCACCCGGGCCCCATGGCGGATCCACACACCTTGCCTGGCCCTGGCATGGCCCCTAGATCCCAAAGAGGGTGAAGACAACAGAAGAGGAAAAACAAACTCTCCAGTGGGGCAGGAGGCAGGTCCAGGGAAAGGGGACTCGGGGAAAAAGAGAGAGGCTTTGGACAGCACCCCCAGTGGGCAGATGAATAAAGCTTCTCGATCCTAGATCAGGCATGTGCTCCGATGCATGGATTTATTTGTGTAAAAATATGGTGTTTCCTCAAAAACATTAAACAGAATTACCATTTGATCCAACAACCCCACTTCTGGGTATACGTACAAAAGAACTGAAATCAGGGACTCAGGCCGATGTTTGTGCACTGATGTTCAGAGCAGCAACCTTCACAATGGCCAAAAGGTGGAATGGAATGGAGTATTATTCAGCCTTAAAAAGGAAGGAAATCCTGTCACACGTTACAGCACAGATGAACCTTAAGGACACTAGGCTAAGTGAAGGAAGTCAGATACAAAAAGATAAATACTATATCATTCCCTTTATAGGAGGCAGTCAAATTCACGGAGACAGAAAAGAGAATTCTGATTGCCAGGAGCTAGGGGTCGGGGGAAACAGAGAGCTGTCATTGGATGGGTACAGAGTTTCTATTTGAAAGATGAAAAAGTCCTGGAGATGGATGGTGGTGACAGTTGTGCAACAACTGCCCCCCACAGACACATACACACACAAAGCCTGGCAGGGGTTTCCAACATAATCACATTTAGCTGCACACTTAGCACAGACCCTCCTTGAAAAGACTACATTAACAGGACATTTGGGAGCAGACAGAAAAACTAAGAGTGTGAGTTGTCACCTGTGAAATGGAGACTTCCAGGAAACAGCATTTGAATAAAGCTCACAAAGTGCCAATCCCAAGCCCCACATCCCCCAGAGTGGCTGGAGCCAGGGAACACACATCCTTGGGCATTGGTGGGTGAGACAAGGAAGCAGGGCGAGATTACAGATCATTCGCATGGCACAGGTACCAGGAGGTCCAATGCAGATGGGACTCCGAATGTCCTGCAGAAGGAGCCGGTGCCGGGGCTCAAATCCCACCTAGCTGGTGACATCACAGATCAGCTACCCTGTGGGCTTAGTGTTCTCATTAGAAAAACCTGGAATAATGATCCCAATTCTACAGAAGTGTTAAGAAAATTAAAGAGATAATGGAAGAAAACATAATGCAGTGGTGAAAAGCATGAACTCTGGAGCCAGACTGCCTGGGTTCAAATCCTGGCTCTTCTACTTTCTAGCTGTCTGACCTTGGGCGAGTTACTTAACCTCTCTGTGCCTCAGTTTCCCCACCTGGGAAATAAGGATAACTGCACTCGCTTTGGAGGGTGACCGGGAGGATTAAGTGAGTTGATACAAGTCAAGCATTTGGAACAACTGTTGCACGTGGAAGCAGCATCTCAGCACTGCTGCTATGACTGGTGGTGATGGTGGTGTGGTGGCCATTCTGTCCAGAGTCAGGATGTCTGTCTTCCTTTCTTTTTCATTGGATTTGCTCAGGGAACACGCCCTGTGGTCTGGACCCCCAAGGAGCCCGAGTTCCCTGAGTGGGTGGGACCTGGGCCACGTGGACAAATCTTATTCTCAAATCGTGGGTGGCCGGGACGTTGAGTGGAGTCTGTGGAGCCCAGGCAGACCCTGGGGGGTAAGGAAGGCAGCATGCAGCAGGCTAAGCGAGGCCATGGTGGACGACTGTGGCCTTCCCCATCGCTCAGCACCAAAGCCCGGTACTTCCTTCTGCCCCGAGTGCCACCCAGCCAGAAACAGCCTTTCACTCTCTGTGCAGCTGTCCATCCAGGGCCCTTGGGGCACCTCCTCATGCCCTTTTCAAATCCTGCCAACCTCTCTCACCACACACGCTCTCGTCACAAACAGGCCCACTCAAGCAGCTAATTCAAACAAATTCCGCCTGGGCGCTGGCTGCACGAAAGACCTCTCTTCAGGCCGCGGCCACCAGCCCCAGGCTGGGCAGCAGGGGTGGGCAGCAGCTCTGGGCACACAGGCCCAGGCCAGCCTGCCGGGCAATGGCCAACGACGCAGTCACCACGTTCAACAAGCATGGACGGCGACCCCACAAGGGGCCAGGCACGGGGAACCCCACCAACAACAGAGGCGAGTCCTGCCCTCTGGAGTCTGTGACATTTCCCAAAGGGCTCCACCAAAGTGCCCTAAAAGTGGAGGACAGCGGCCCAAGCACTGGACTTCTTGGAGGTCTCTTCTTTTATCTGAAACATTCTGGTCCATTCTGCATTCTCCTCGAAGTCCCTGTTTTACCAACAGTCATGATAATAACAGCCACTGATATATGTTCAGAACTGCCTTGTTTCAGGCACTGTTCCAAGCCCTTTATATTTATCACTTCATTTGCTGTAACAAGCCTATGAAGTAGGTCCCATTAGTACCTAAACTGGGGCAGGGAGAGGTCAAACAACATGCCCAAGGTTCCACATCCTATAAATGGCAGAGCTGGGATCAGGAACCCAGCCTGGGGCCCCAGTGCTCTCCATTAACCGTTATCTAAATGTAATACACGAAACTGTTTATAAACACTTAACTGCCCATGCCCCCAAACGTTTTAAGTAAATCTGAAACTCCAGGACTTCTGCCCCATTCAGCCCTGTGGCTGCAGGCCCAGACTGGCTCACTGACTTGGCTGGCACCCAGGGCACCCAAACTCCTCAAAGTTCAGGTTCTAGGTGCTGGAAACTGGGGTCCTCCTCTGACAGCCACATCCCCCTCCTCTGGCTTCCTAGACCCTAACCTCTGCAGGCTCAAGTAATCCCAGTTCCCAGACCGACCTGAGGCACCCCTGCAGTGTCTGTGCCTCCACTCCCCATCATGGTGAAAGGAGTCCCCCAAGCTCACCCTTACATTCCCCAGGATGCCCCAGACCAGTCCAGACCCCTAGGAGTCCCCTTGGTTCCCTGAGCCTCAGGCCACCTGCAGAGCTGTCCCCGTATAAGGTCTTGGCCACAGTTCCACAGCCAAGACCTTGGACCTGAATTCTGTCTATCTGAACTCCACCTTGGCTCCCACCCCAGGCTATAAACCCAGGCCATTCCCCCCTCCCCTGTCCAAGTTCTGAGTCCTATCTTTAAACTCCAAACTACAATAGGACAGAACTTAAAATGTCAAATGCCCCCTCACTGTGTTTCCAAGGGTCCCACACCCCAAGTTTTCACCGTGCACTCCCCTACCTAATGGGAGCCCAGCTGCCACTGGGCTCTCCAGAACCCGCCAGCACGTGCTGGAGAGTTCTGCGCCTCTGAGATGCTGTGCCTTGTTGACCTGCCTGCATCCCCAGCATCGGCTGGGCCAGTGCTTCTGGCTCCCAGCCCACCCCTTCCCTGCCTGAATTAAGACCTCTTCAGGAGAGAGAATGGCCACGTTGTCAAGCGGCAGGAAACATCCAAAGATGAGCATCTGTGATGGGTGTGAAATGAATCACTAACAGTCTCACTTCTGGGAGGCCTTAAGTGTTTGGATAAGGAGCAAGAAAAACAGTCACCAGTTCATGTCTGCAGGTCATAAAGGAAATCAGAGTAGGGAGAGGCATGTTCATAGTAACATTATTCACAGTAGCCAAAAGGTGGAAACAACCCATTGATGGATGAATGGATAAACAAAATGTTGTGTACTCACACAATGAAATATTATTCCACCTTAAAAAGGAAGGAAATTCTGACACATGCTACTACAACATGGATGAACCCCAAGGACATTATGCTAAGTAAAATAAGCCAGTCACAAAAGAACAAATACTGTATGATTCCATTTATATGAGGTACACAGAGTAGTCAGACTCATACAGACAGACAGTAGAGTGGTAGTTGCCAGGGGCTTGGGGAGGAGAGAATGGGGAGTTGTTTAATGGGTACAGAGTTTCAGTTTTGTGAGATGAAAAAGTTCTGGACATGGGTTGTAAAATAATGTGGCTACATTTAATACTACTAAACCGTACGCTTAAAAATGGTTGAGATGGTAACTTTCATCTTATGTATATTGTACCACAATTGAAAATCTAAAAAATACAATAGGGACTTCCCTGGTGGTGCAGTGGTTAAGACTCTGCACTCCCAATGCAGGGGGCCTGGATTCAACCCCTGCTCAGGGAACTAGATCCCACAGGCACGCTGCAACTAAGAGCTCGCATGCCACAGCTAAGGAGCCCACGTGCCTCAACTAAGACCTGGTGCAACCAAATAAATAAGAAACAAGAAGAAGAAGAAAATAAAAGTGGGAGAGGCCTATTTTGCAAGTAGATCACACATAGTCTATCTCCTCTCGATTCACTCTAAATCATATTTACGAGAACTGTGCTTCAGGGTTCGGAGAGGGAAATATCTGGATACGTCATGAACCTGCTATAGTGACACCCCTACTCTGCCCTCGAGTTTCCTGCCCTGCCCCCCCGCTGCTGGGTCCCCTGGGTCACTCTGACTTGCCACCATTTTTGGACAGCCTAGTGTCCTCGCTATGTTCTATGCGGACAGTCTCTTTGCTCTGACTGTGCCCTCGCGCTATCTGGCCTGGGAGCAGACGTCCCACCAAGCTGTTGAGCATTTCCTGGAGCCTGATAACTCCATCAAGCCTGGCGGGCCCCCAGCTCCCAGCAGGCGGTCCTGAACCTTGGTCAGGCCCTTCACGGGCCTTCTAAAGCCCCAGAGAGGCTGGGGCGGCCTCACTTCCTCTCCCCAAAGGGGCGTTTTGGCTCTTCTCTGGTAGGGGGACCATTAGCCTGCCCCATCACATGCCCCTCGCCCCCTCCTGGCCACCCACCTCCTCCCCAAGCCCCCGTGTCTCCACTGTCATTGGGAACCACAGTTGCGTGACAAATGATGAGGAGGTCCTGGGGATGCCATTTCATTCTGCAGGCATCATTGTGCCTGACCTAAACCCAAATACCCAGGCCCTAGTCTCCCGGGTGACACCTGAAGGCCTCAGTTTCCTGGCAACCAGGAACAATGGCCCCTGGGAAAAGCACACACAGTTTGGGAAAGGGCAGCCTTTTTTCTCTGCGCCCCTGGGTACGACAGGGAGCTCTCCTCTGCTGCAGGCAGTCTGGAGGAAAATTCAAGCCATGAGGGCATCAGGGCCTACCGTGATGCACCCCCTAGCCCTAAGGTGCAGGAAGTCTCCCAGTGCTTGGAGCTCCCGTACTTGGGACTTTACGAGCCGCCTCTTAATGGGACAAAAGCCCCTTTGAGCAGCCTCGCTGACCCTCCTACCCCTGGGAAGCCCTTCATTCCAAGTTCCCCGAGCTGACTCAGAGTGTTCAGACTTCTGATCTGGTGGCCCCCAGTGTTACCTCTGCAAGCAAAAGTGACATTCTCTTTTCCCTTTGAGCACCCTCAATGGACAATGGGAGAATTAGCAAGAGCTCATGTGTATGGCCGGTGCTCAATACAGCAGCTGTTATCAAGGCCACTTTCTGGCTTGTGGGGCATCACCTATTTCCCAGCAGAAGCTGAGAAGCACAGTGACCAGAAAGAGACTGAGCAGGTCCCTGGGCTGACCTGTGCCCTTCACCATACGCCCCTGAAACAACAGACATCCAGGAGGGTTGAACTTCCTTGGTGCAGAATCACAGCCCCCAGGTTCCCCACAGACACAACGGGCTCCCAGGAGGATCTCAGAAACCTACTCTCAAAACCAGGAACTGGGCTTCCCTGGTGGCGCAGTGGTTGAGAGTCCGCCTGCCGATGCAGGGGACGCGGGTTCGTGCCCCGGTCCGGGAAGACCCCACATGCCGCGGAGCGGCTGGGCCCGTGAGCCGTGGCCACTGAGCCTGCGCGTCCGGAGCCTGTGCTCCGCAGCGGGAGGGGCCACAACAGTGAGAGGCCCGCGTACCGAAAAAAAAACCCAAACAAACCAGGAACTGTCTAGTGAATTCTCATGTGTTGCAAAGGTTGCTTCTGTGAGATAACTCTTGCCTACGTGCTAGGGAAAGGGGATGACCTTTTTAAAATTCATTCAAGTCCTGCTCATTTAAAAAAAATTCCTTCTGACCGAAACCACAAGGCAACTTCTGCAACATCAAGTAAGTGAATATTGAAGAGATGGTTCTTCTTCTCCAGCCGTTTGGCTTTAGCTCTTGGGACTCTGTGTTGTCTCCCAGCCCCAAGAGGACAGGAAGGGAGGAAGGGTGTGACTCCTATTTGAAAGATGGGGTATTGGGGTACAGGAGACTCAAGGCCACAGCATCACCAAGGGGTGATGTCACAGCTGGGGCCCGGCAGCAGCCATGCACACAGAGCTGGGCCATCTTGTTGGCCCATCCTGTGCCAGGAGCAGAGGCAGGATCCCAGAGCACAGGTTAGAGGGGGCAGAGGGCGCCTGATCCAGAGGAGCAAGCCTCCCTCCAAACCACAGACCCAGGAAAAAGAGGGGAGCGGCAAAACCGCGCTAGTCAGAAGATGCTAAGGCCAAGAATATAGCGAAGCAGGAGGACCGTGGGCTACCTGAGGTGCTGGTGAAGGTGGGGGACAGGACCTCAGGCATCACAGATCTGACCTCCTGAGGCTGGACGGGCACAGAGTCAGGCAGAGCAGCTCCAGTGAGCAGGAGGGCAGGGGGCTGGGCTCAAGCATCCCTGCGTCAGTCGGGAGGCCTCCCGACGCTCCCTCCAGCCCTGCCCCACCTGGCACCAGCGCCTCTGTGGGAGTTCCCAGAGCCCACGTCCTTCCCTTCCTAGCACTCACCGCTGTTTCGTCACTGTTTAGAGTGCTGAGCTGATTGCCCTCCGTGATACAGTTAAGTCCTGCACCATCGGCCACCTGACGTTTTGGACAAGACTCTAACTCATGTTGACTCCCATCCCCAAGAGGATCTACCAGCTCTGGAAAGCAGAGCCATCCTTTTTCTCTCACGGCTGCACCCCACAGAAACTGGAATGAGGCAGGCACAGAAATATTTGCTGAGTGTGTTACAAATGAACGATTCAAGATCTGAGCCAAGAAAAGCCAAAGGCTGACAGCCAGCCTGAGGCACAGCCCTGTGCCCTCAGGCTCGCAGGCATGAACTTCATGAATGGCACCCATTAAGCACAGCAAAGCAGGTTGTCCAAGTAACTCACTCAGGATTCTGTTCCCCATCTCATCCCTCGAGTGTGTGCCTATGTCTTCATCTGATGGGAACCCGTCAGCACTTAACATGTGGTTCCGAAACACTGAGTCCCAATGGCCACGCACTGTATCACCCCATCAGCCTCTCCTTGGGGGAGGTGGAAGGGACCTCACGAGTCCATCCTCCTCCCTCGAAGGGAAGCCCCTTAAAGAGCAGTGGACCCGAAGAGCCAGGACAACAGAACAGCCCCCACTAAATAGAGCTGACACCAGCAGAGACGCAGACACTGCCAAGTATGCCTCTGCACTGCCGGCACTTCACCCCGCCACGGAGGTCCATAATCATCCCCACTTACAGGTGAGGAGACAGGCTCAGGGGCTAAGGCCGTGTGGCCACCGTCCTGTGGCTGGAAGTGGCCACCGCAGAACTTGACAGTGAAACTGAGCGGGGCCCTGTGGGGCTCCCAGGCACAGAGGCCCTTTTGTCCACCGTTTCTTGGAGGCAAAACTCCAGCCTCCATGACCTTGCCTGAGTTCCAAAGGGCAGATTCGAACAGTTGCTAATCAAGGGAGGAACAGCCGAGAAACCACCTGAGGCCACATTAAAGGGAGCAGAGACTCTCCTCGAGATTAGGAGACCACCTGAGACTAAGGGGGGGCAAGCCCTGCTCACACCCTGATCTTGTCAGAGACCCCAGCTTTGAACCCCTGGTATAAAGCCCCTCAACAAATCCTCCTGGGTTGGGACACATAGTTTTCAAGGGAGAGGCCCACTGTGCCCCCCTCTGCCTGGCAAAGCAACGAAGCTCTCCATTCCTACTTCACCCCAAACTCTGTCTCTGAGGTTTGGTTCGGCCCCGGTGTACAGTAACAACCCCAAAGCCCTCCCTCACAACCCAAGTGCCCCGGGCTTAAACATAGGATTCCCTGAGGAGGTGGAGACTGAGAAGCGGAGAGCCCATGGCACACTGGAATCAGCAGCGGGGAGGGGTTGGGGGCGAGGTTGATGCCTCAGGAACTGGAGCAACAGTGAGGATGCCCCGGTGGCAGTGGCTTCTTGCTGGGCAGCAGTGAGGCCTTGGGAGGCAAAGGCCCCAAACCTGAAGCCTGAGCAGAGGTAAGTCCAGGTGGGATGCAATTAGTACCTTAGCTCAGGAGGGCCTCCAGCCTCTTGGCAGCTCTCGCTGGATGCTGTGCTCCAGGCCTCACACTGACAGGCTCTCTCCCCAGAGCAGCTGCTTGTGCAAGCAGAGGGAGGGCTGCAGAAGCGCAGTTAAACACCACTGATGCGTCCAGCCTCCTGTTTCTGAAAATGCCAGTGAAGGGGACCAGGTTGTGGGGCAGGTCTTCAGCTAAAAATGTTTCCCTTAGGCATCCTTAGACACAATCCTGTTTTGCCTGCCCTTAAGAAAAACAACCGTGAGCTGACACACCATGCCCTGGGGAGAGGCAAGAAGCGATGGTGGCTGCTGGCAAGGCCCTCCAGACTCCTGGGTGGGCTCCTGAATTTCTGGGGTTCTTTGGGTGATCACAGAATTTAATATTGGAAGGGGACTCTAGGGCTGGCTAGCCTCATGTGTCAGCATCTGCACTTGGCATTGGTGGTAAAGAATGTAGACACACCAATAAAACAGTATTTCTGAATAAAAAACCCTTCTCCCTAAATGGAAACGAGAACCATTTCCACCAGGCTTTTTACAGAGCGCTGGCGGGCATGATTTGTTCACCCTGAAGGGCTGCTAAAACTTTGAAAAGAGCAGAAAGGAGTGATACTCCCATGTTAACAAAGCCCCAATTTGAGAGCTTGAAAGATCTAGAGGCACATTCTTGCTGTATAAGAGGCAACACAACATCCTCCGGGCATGATGTGACACGCAGTGGGGCGGGGCAGTGGGGGGGGGCAGTGGCTACATCATACGGAGGCGTCTCACCCCCTCCCTTCTGGGTGTGAGCTGATATTCACAATAGGGAATCAGAACAGATTGAACAGGGCCAAGTCCTCCCTGTTAGAGTCAAAACAGATGACTATCAATACCTACACCTCAACAAAGCCGGATGCTCTCAGAGTTAAATGAGCTGTGAATACCAGCATCTTTCTAACCTGGACCAAGTGGATGCCCAGCAAAGTCAAATAAGAGACAAAGGAACCTTTTCGTTGATTAAGCTCCAGTCCCTTGGTCAGCACTAAAAACAACTGCGTTTTTATTTCTTTAAAAGTAATGTTTTCCTTCTCCTGAATAATAAAGGGAATTCCTCACAACACCTGTCCATCAAGAAACAGTAGGTGTTAACGGATGCACTTTGGAGAGAGGCACTGTCTTCATGACTCATTTCTTTCCTGCTGGAAAGAGAATTTCCAGAATCTCAGACATAATTTTCAGAATGTCAACGACATTTGGTTGCCCAATTATCTTTGTTTGAAACAAACAAAAAAATCAAACTACAAATCATCAAAAAACACCTTTGGAAAATTTTGCTCTAATATATTCTAAGTATAGAATGAGGATAAGATGCTGGTTGATGGGTAATGGAAATGTAAGTGTTTTCTTTTGTTCCCTGCATTTCCTACTGTTAAAAAGACTACGATTTATCTATCAAGAAAAATATAAGCTTAATATTTCTTTCTGGTTTACCATGTGCAAAATGTGGACCAAAATCCCAGGCCCTGTCACGGGCATCATTTTATTTTATCCCTGCTCAACAATCTTGGATAGGTCTTTATCATGCCCTCCTTCCAGATGAGAAAACCGAGTCTAAGCAAGATTAAGCGACTTGCCCAGGTCAACTAGGTAGTAAGCAGCAGAGCTGTTGGATTCCAGAGTCCAACCTCTTAACTTCCGTGTTATGCCTAATCCCCAACTCCCGGTTATTTTGGCAGCAGCAGAGAATACGTAGAAAATCCAAACGGAAAGTGCCCCATGGCTTCCCCAAGTCAGGGCCTCAGGGACACCTGCACCCTCAGAAATGCACAACCGGCACCTGGCATGCACCTTCTAACACCAACAGATGGCGCTTATCAGCAAGGGACGCACTCCTGCAGGGAGCCCAGGGGACAGAGCCATTTGCCGTCTGTGGTCAATGTTCAAATAACCAGTTGTCCATAGCCTTCCCTTAGGGACAACTGAGGTCTCATGCCATCTCCAGCTGGCTGTGAAAGATGTTATTAAAAATCATCGAGAAATGAGTGCCACCCTTTGCTCACACAGTTTACTGCAAGGACCTGCCAAAAATGATTTCTTGTTCTCTGTTTCCTACCAATGGAGCTGATAACTTGTAGGAAACTGGTTTGTTTTTTCTAGTTGCCTTTATAAGATTAAGACATTCAGATGCCCAGGTGAAGTGACCACATTTCAATATATCTGACACAGAAGCACGGGGAAGTTTATGTTTGAACACTGTAATTGCCATATGTGCGTTTGTCCCTGTGAAATGCAATTGTTCATGTCTATTAGTTGTTTTCTTTTTCCACATTCCCTCTTTTTTTTTCATTTCACGAGCAGTGGGAGGGAAAAAGCCAGGCTACCCACCAGCCGTCAGATTCTCATAGCTTACACCCACCTCCCACTTGTAAAATCAGCGACCACACAAGCACCTGTCAACACTCCAGACAAGCCCTAGACCATATCTAACTTATTCGATACTCCCCATGCCCGACCAATCATGGCAGGCTTGTAATAAGTTGGGTGAATGAATCCATCCATCCATCCAGAGGGGAAGCCAGGCCCGCCAAGCTGGGAAGGAGGGGTGCCTCTCAGCCAGGCAGCAAGGCGAGAGGCTGTCTCCAGAATTCCCACGTCCTTCAGGAGGGACACTCACCATGAGAAACTGCAACGACTCAGGAGTCTAAGACTGGCTGCTGCTCTGCAAACATCAACCAGGAATCACCCTAAGGATTCTCGCCTGCAGCAGACGCCTAGGAGAGGCTCCCAGTAAGTATGTCCCCACCTGACATGGCACCCTTTAATAATGCTCTAGACCCATCCCTGGGAACAGATATGCCTCCTTTCTCTTCTTTCCTAAATGATTCCTAAAGATTATGAAGAGGAGAGCTGGTCACACACACGCAAATAGATAAAAAGTCATTTTGGTGTTTTGTTCTGTTTTCCAAGAAAAGAGTATTGATGTGGTCAAAAATGGTTGGTCTGTGACAGAAAACTAAAATCACCACCCACAAGCCACTGTTCTGGACTCCGGGATGCCCTGGTTGTTTGGGGAACCTCATGGAAACCATAGAAGTCCAGATACAAACTGCTAAATGGCTTCCTCCAAAAGGCCCCAGGTAATAAACACTGTCTCCTTTGAGAATTGACATGTCCAAAGGATTCTCTGAGAAATGGTGGGCAGGGTTCCTGTTGGAATGGTGAGCTGGTCTCTGTGTGCTTATGGGGCATCAGGCCCTTCGCTCCCTCTGGTCGGCTGCGGACTCCCAAGAGTCAGCCTGGGTGCAAAGCCTCTCACAAGTGAGGGCCCCCGGGTACCAACCACGGGTCTCAGCACTGGGCACATCACCCCTCCACTACGCATGCAGCAGGTGGCAGTGATGGAAACCTTCTCTATGCTCACTCCTGGCACTCAGCCTGGGGCTCTGCCTTCTGCAGAGAACAGCTCTCCTCTTCCTCTCCATCCTTTCCAGGGCCCTGCGGGGCAACAGAACCCCAGTGTGGCTTTTTCCCCTTCCAGCCATCCCTTATCCCTGGGAGCGGGAACATCTCTGGTGCTGGCTTTGGAGAGGTGATTGAGTGGCCGCTGTCTCCCTGCCAAGGGGAATGTCACGCCACCAGAATTTATGTGCCGGCTTTCCTTGTACCAGCTTTTCCCAGGTTACCTCCCCACCCATTACTACCCCATTAGTTGCCATGTGTTTCCCCCTGTCACCAGCCCACACTGCCTCTTTGTTACCCCACAGCTCTGGGGCCAGCCCCTTACCAAGCAAGGGGCTGAGCTTAAACTCCACATTGTGAAATATTTCCTCCCTCTCTCTTGTCCCTCCTCGCCGGCCTCCCCTGGGCCCCAGAGCCTTTAGTAAAACAAACGCGCCAAAAGGCATTCTCTGCTCTGTTTGCACAGCACGAGTGGGCCCCCGAGTTGCCTGGTGCCCCTCATCTTCCACCAACACACTTCCCCTCCTTATTGGTATTCAGTCAATACCTTCCTTTCCTGACCCTTCCCTGCTTGGTCTCCAAAATCTGCTGACAGAAGGGCCTTTGTTGAAGGAGCAGAGGGGTGCAAACACCAGGGCTCTCAAGACACCGTGTGGACTCCAAAGGGGAAATGAGTCGTTACTCAGTGGGGGTCCAGAGAGAGCGGATCCTCTGAGCACCTCCAG
>NW_006783561.1:1334495-1356894 GCF_000442215.2 Lipotes vexillifer
GAGCGGTTCCTCTGAGCACCTCCAGAACCAGACTTCCTGAGGACAAACCTTCCGTGTCTTTTTACAGATCCGACACCATTTCCAGGGCTATTCGTTGATTTTTTTGTTCCAAAATTGATTCCATAATGTGGACCAGAATCTGGGGTCTGGTAAATATTTTGTTACACAATTCACTGGAAGCACTTAGGTATGAAGCATGGCTTCCAACACTGGGGCTTAGGTGAGGGGCCTCCCAGGCTCCCACCGTCTGCCAGTTTCATGTGTCTGCAAGCAGATGAACCATCCCAAACACCATTTGGACCGGGCCTGTCCCCTGCTTACAAGTCCTGTTTGTGTCCCTGGTTAGACCACTCTGCATCTAAAAGCACCCCAAGGCCGTCAAAACCAGGCTCCCCCAGCATCTTGGGCATGCGATCCTGGCAGACGTGGAGTCAGCCCCTCCTTGAACTCTTCCAGGGATGAAGCACCGGGCAGAGCAGCCCACCCCTCAGCAGCCCACTCTTCAGGAAGCCTGCCTGATACAGAACAAAATCCACTTCCTCGTACCTTCTGCCCACTTCTGGAAGTCATGCTTCTGGAACAAATCGGTCCCTTGTCCTCATGACAGCCCTTCACATAGATTTTTAAATTACTCTCAGGGTTCCTCTGTATTTGTTTTCATCACACCAAACAGCCCAGGCCCCTGGACTCCATCTCACATGAAACAGTTTCCAGACGGCTCCCAAGGTTAGCCACCCTCCTCCAGAACATGGTTCACGTTCTCCCCGCAGCCTCCCACAATAAAACACAAATAAATAAGTAAAATACATAATTTTACACGATACAACACAAGTCCTAGTACTGAACACTGTTCTCTGGATGTGCTCAAATCAGCAGAGACTAGAACAGGCCTGTCCCCTCCCCTGGAGAGGACACTTTGCCTCTATTAGGTTAACCTAAGACTGCATTCACTCTTTTAGCCACTTTACTCCTGAGTTCTCCTCAACTTGAAGTCACAGGCTCTGAATTTCATAACAAGTGCTGCTAAATCAGGTCCCCCCGCCCCTCTTCAACGCTTTCACAGTCATCTTCATACTTATCAGCACTTCATTTCACCTCACTGATTCCCACCTAGTTCATGGAGATCTTTTTCAGTCTTACTTCTATCATCGTGAGTATGATGGCTATCCCTTTGCAGCTTTGTGCCACCTGCAAACCTCTTGAGCATCCCTTCTGTATGCGCATCCAATTCATTAATAAGAATGATAGAGCAGAGTCCAGAGAAACTAATGACTTGTCTAAGGTGTCAAAGCCAGATAGGGACAGAACCAGATCTAGAACACAAGCACCCTGGCTCCCAGTCCAGTACTCATTTCTATCACACTCTGCCAAAAAGTCTCCAGGACCCCTCAGATGGCTCTCTCTCCAGCCATCTATCATACCTACCTCCTTATTGGTCCATCCCGAGAGGCCCTGACTATAGACAGGAAAGTATGGTCAGGGCTGGATTCCTGGCAGGAAGATGGGGAAACTGCCCCCTGGCTGAAGGATCCTACTTCGTTAAATCATACCAGCTTCTTGCAGCTATAGCTCTGTGCTTCTCCAGGGAAGCCTCTGGAGTAGCCCACCCAACAGACCAGGCCAAGCAGGGCTGGAAGCGGCAAGGAGATCTAGGGGTATTCCTTCACAAGGATGCCTGGGATAAATGGAATAGAACAAGGGGGACCACAGAGATTCTGGGGATAGATCTGAACCTTGGAAAGAATCTGTACAATGGGCAGTCACTTACAGATAGCTTCAGCCCTCTTACAAACAATTCTCACAGATCTGTCCTAGAAACATGAATGCTCCCTTGAAGAATCTGCCAAAGATAATGGCCAGTTAAAGGGCTGACCCTTGGCCCACATCCTTGCTCTAAGTATAACTCTAGAGAGCATACCAAGATCACTGGGCAAACGTGCCAGGAAAACAGGTCAAGATCACTACAAGGATTCCTAATGATCCGAACTGCTCACCAAGACTAGCTGTCTTGTGAAATAGTGAACTCCCCATCACCAATGCGTTTAAGTGAAGGCTGGAGTATATTACTTTCATCCCACTTGAATCCAAAGATCTAAGCTCCCATACTCTCTTTTCTGCCGTGACAGGTCCCTTGTGATTCCAAATAAAAAGCCATCACTGGGCCCAAATAGCCAAAACAATTTTGAAAAAGAAGAGCAAAGTTGGAGGACTCACACTTCCTGATTTCAAAACATATTTAAAAGAGACAGTAATCAAAACACCGTGGTACTAGCATAAAGACAGACAAAAAGACCAATGGAATAGAATAGAAGGCCAGGAATAAACCCTTTCCCATGTGGTCAAATGATCTTTGACAAGGGTGCCAAGACCATCCAATGGTGAAAGGACAGTCTCTTCAACAACTGGTGTTCAGAAAACTGGATACCCACATGCAGAAGAATGACGGTGGGCCCTCATCTCACACCACATTTTAAAATTAGCTCAAAATAGATCAAAGACCTAAACGTAAGACCCAAAACTATAAAACTCCTGGAAGAAAAACATATGGGAAAAGTTTCATGAGATTGGACTTGGCAGTGATTTCTTGGGTATGACATAGGCAACAAAAGCACAGACAACAAAAGCAAAAATAGACAAATGGGACTATACCAAATTTTAAAACTTCTAAGCATCGAAGGACACAATCAGTAGAATGAAAAGGCAAACTGTGGAATGAGAGAAAATATTTGCAAATCATGTATCTGATAAAGAGTTAATGCCCAGAATGTTTAAAGAACACCTACAACTCAATAACCAAAAAAGAAAAAATCAAATAACCTGATTTAAAAATGGACAAAGAACCTGCCGAAAAACTTTGGGCATTTTTCCAAAGATGATATATAAATGGCCAAACAAGCATTTGAAAAGACGCCCGACATCATTAATCATCAGAGAACACAATCAAAATCACAATGACATGTTACCTCACACCCATTAGGATGATTACCATCAAAAAACCAGAAAACAGGGCTTCCCTGGTGGCGCAGTGCTTGAGAGTCCGCCTGCCGATGCAGGGCACGCGGGTTCGTGCCCCGTTTCGGGAGGATCCCGCGTGCCGCGGAGCGGCTGGGCCCGTGAGCCATGGCCGCTGAGCCTGCGCGTCCGGAGCCTGTGCTCTGCAAATGGGAGAGGCCACAACAGTGAGAGGCCCGCATAACGCAAGAAAAAAAAAAAAAAAAAAAAACCAGAAAACAGCACGTGTTGGTGAAATGGCGCAACCACTGTGGAAAACAGTATGATGATTCCTCACAAAATTAAAACCAGAACTACTATATGATCCAGTAATCCCACTTCTGGTGATACATCCACAATTGTACACTTACAAATGGTTAAAATAGTAAGTATTAGGTTATGTCTATTTTACCACAATTAAAAAAAAAAGTTATAGAGGAAAAAAAACAAAAAGAAGGTATTAAAGAGGCAACTGTCCGTTTGGCCAGGGGTGGGAGGAACTGAGGAACTGTGACAGGGAGGTAACATTTCAAACAAGCTAAGGGAGAGATGTGGGCCCATCTGTCCCTCCTGCTCAGGTGCAGACAGTGGGAGGAAGGGGAGGAGAACCCTCTGTGGCCCCCTGGCTATCACTCATTCCACTCCTCATTCTAGAAGACAGAGCCCGTCTACACCTCCTTCCAGGCCGAGATCCACACAACACTCTGTAATTGTGGGGTCCCTGCTCATGGGGCGACTGCACCCTCTCCATCTACCTGTGTCTCCCACACCCTTCAACACCTGACTTTAAACCTACCTTCCCAGAAGACTCCTGAGCAATCTCTTTCTTCTTCCTGTTTCTCTACTTTCTAGAATCTTCTATAACGAAAGGCAGTACAGCATGGTGGGTAAGAGCATGCCGTGCATTCAAAGCCTAGTTCTGCCGACAACTAGCTATGTGATCCATTTATTTAACCCCTCCATGCCTCAATTCTCCCAACTGTAAAATGGGGATAATAATGGCCTAGGACTATAACAATTAAAATGAGAAAATGCATGGAAGTTGTTTGGCACATAAGTGCTTAACAATTGTATTAAACTCTTTTTTAAAAAAATACTGGAATGATCGCTCAAGCATTTTTAAATGCCTTATTTAACTTAAAAAAAAAGAAATCTCTTATCTTTCTTTGCTTTTCTCTATTTTCCAAATGTTCGACATCATAGCAAAATTATTTATGTAATGTTTGAGATGGTTTTTAAAAATCCTCATTCCCCTAGAAGCTATTCACAGCAGCCCCCCCCTGCACGCCCCCTCTGTTCAGAATCTTCTCCATGCTTATGAATTGTTTATTCGGTACCGATTTTATCAGGCTGTAGGAGAGAACTGGCGGCTTTTCATTCCTTTGAGCCCCTGAAAAAGGTCCCCAGCAGGACACGATCCCCTGCGGATGACCCATCCACAGCTCTTGCCCCCAGCCCTCCCCCAGGCCCTGGTTTCCAACTGGCTGTCCTTATTTGTGAAGGCTCACAAAAGTGTGGTTGTGAGGCAGTGGGGGGCAGAGCCACGGCCGGGGCTGTGCTCAGGACATCCATCCATGCTGGGCAAAGTCAGCCACTCTGGCACATGGTCCGTCAATCTCAGGCTGGCTGCCCTCTTCCGCAGAGGCTCCTGGGCCGACCCAGTAGGACGCGCGCATCTTCACTAGAGCTTTGACAGCAGGCACAGATTTAATGATTGGAAAGCACTTTGAGAGCCCAGAGTGCTCCATAATTGCCAACTCATAATCCCCAAATCGCTCTCTGCACGGCAGCAAGAGGGGAAGCGTCTGCCCTTGGGAGGGCTTTGTTCCTGTGGCTCTCACACCAGAACCAAGTCGGGCAGAGACAAACAGGGGCTCTGCCCGAAGAGGGGTCCTCACCTAAGACTCAGCAAGCATGCTGGGGAGCAAGGCTTCTCAAAGTGTGAACCAGATGGGGCTTGACAATAATGCATATCCTTGGGCCCTTCCACTCCTGTTAACTCAGGGTCTCTGAAGATAGTGCCTGGGGATCTGCATTTTAAAATCCTCTAAGTAACTCCCACACTAATTTGAATACTGATGGTTTAGAGGTAGGTGCATGGGTCTGGGGTCAGGGGGACCTGAGTTCAAGTCTCAGCTCTGATCCTTATTGCCTGAGGCCTCAGCAAGTCTGACACTAGACCCACAAGATCTAGGTATTCCCTAAAAATAAAATTTTCAAGACTTTCACAGTCATATCAATTTGGCAACACCCTACATGTCCCCTGGGGGCTTTATAGTGAGCACAAGTGGATTAAAGGGGCTGAAAGTCACTCCACAGAGAAACTTGTTTGACCTCAAACTTCCCCAAACCTTCTAATCAAGGAAGCTTCTTTCTATCATTAATGTCAGAAACACCTCATAGACTTAATATCTCACAGACAAAGCTCCTGAAATTCCTTTCTGGGAAAAGGGGAGTCCAGGGAGTGAGGGATGGCATCTTAAGGCAGTTCTGGCAGGAAGAAGCACCTTTCCTCACGCTTGGGGTGAGGACGGCAAGGCGGGTGGCAAGGACGGTTCAGTTCCGCAGATCTGTTGCCTGGAGTGGACGTGGCACAAAAGCGAGGTCACCTTCCTGCTTCGGGTAACTTCCCTCGGAGGCAAGACAGATCCGTTTTTAACAGCTCTTCATTTCAGCAGAGAATGCCCCCTGCCTCTGATGGGGGCTGGGGACCAGGATGGGAAGGGAGGCTTTGTTCTTCTGACCAGTGCTGACAGTTTAATTAAACCCAGCTCGAGACAAGGTCAGTGGGGTCAGGCATTCTTCAACAGGGCTCCAGCAGAATATAACACCCCCACCTCTCCAGCCACTGAGGCCCCGGTAATGAATTATCCTGGTCCTTACAGCAGGGATATAAATAAGGGGGAATCAATGCCCTCGGCTGCCCTTAATCACCACCCCCACCCCTTCCAGGCCCAGCAGAGACACAAAAGGTCAATCTTGTCAGGGCACATATTGGTTTCAAGGCTAAAAAGAAACCCAGAGGAACTGGGTTTCCAGAAGCAGCTTCTGGACTAGGAAGGGAATGCAACCAGCAAGAGGCGGGATTGCAAGGCAGCGGGAGAGACTCCTCCCCAAACCTGGGAGGACAGAGCACAGGTGGCTGACACTCACGGTGCTCCCCACCCAAATGTGGGTGAAGCGTCGGTTTTGCTGCTATAAGAGAAGGAGGCAGGTTCAAATTTGTCCCTCTAACCCTAGCCACAACCCCTATGTGCATCTGCAAAACAACATCTCCACACCCTCTCATGGGTGGCTATCAGGTGATGAAGCTGATCTTCAACCCAGGTCACCTGCCACCGGGATATAACCACCCCAGGCAGGAGATACGGGTCCAGCCAGTCAATCATTTCCCCCACACACACTCCAAACTGTTGGTAGGTCAGAGGATACAGACTACTTTCAGAGAGCACTAGTGATAAACCCTCACCTCCTGCAGAGACAGCGCCCCACCTAGCCGTCTTACACAGCCATCAAGTGTTCTCAGCACCGACCACAGTGCCTGGCTCATAGGAGGCCCTCTAAATGTAAATGTTGGGTGAGTGGGTGCGTGGTTGGATGGGCAGGCAGATATGGAAGGTGAGAGGGGAGTTGGATGTGGTGAGGGGAGGATAAGGGAGGGTGGGTGAGGCATGGGGGGATAGACGGGTGTATGGTAGGTTTATGGGTATGTTGGTAGATGCCTAAGTGGGGGGTGAATGGGTGGGCTTGGTGGGCAAATGAGTAAAAGACTGGAGGGGCAGGCAGATGGATAGGTGGGTAGGAAGGTGTTAGATGGGAGGACCAGTGGCAGGAGATGGAGGATGGAGGGATGGGCAGATTGATTGATGGGTTGGTAGATGGGTAAATGGGAGCACAGATGAGAGGGAGACTGGCTGGGTGGTGGGTAGATGATAGGTAGATGGGTGTAGGAGGTGGGCAGAGGGTCGACGGCTGGGAGGGGGTGGATGATATGGAAGGATGAGCTTTAGCATCAGACAGACCAGGGTTCAAATTCACCTCAACCCCTTGAGCAGGTCACAAATCCTCTGAGCTTGAATTTCTTCATCTGTAAACGGGAAAAATTCACTGATTTCCTGAGCATCTATTATGCGCTACCGAGCTTACACCTGACCTGAGAGGGAGTTACGCCTCTCTTGAATCCCCACGAAAGGCTGTGAGGCAGACATTATTATCTTTATCTGATAGAAGAACAAACAGGCTCGACGGGGGTCAAGGAAGTGGCCCAACATCATTTACCTAGTGTTCATTTTAACTCAGACAACAAAGGTTTTCCTGTGCATATAAAAACTGCGAGGTCTCCTACCATAAAAATATTATACTCTTTTTATCCAACACCTGGGAAATATAAAAAAGAAAAAGCCACACAGAGATAACCCCTGTTGGCATTTTGTAGTCATTTTCCTGTGCATGCTTTAGAGTGATTTGTTTAGTGACCATATTGTCAAAACAATTTTGCATCCTGGCTTTGGTATCACAAACATTTATCTGTGTTACTTTAAGTCTTTCATAAAGGCCATTTTTGATGATGATATAAATATTCCATCAAGTGTATATACCAAAATTTACTTAACCATTCCCCCAAGGTTGGACATTTCAGTTGTTCTATAGAGTTTTCAATATTCTATATTTCAACATTCTAAATTATGCTGCAATGAACATGTTTGTGGTCATATTTTATTGACTTTAGGGTCAATCCCCAAACGTGAGATTTCTAGGTCAAGGTTTAAGCCCATTTTCAGACTTCTTATGGTCACTTGAAGGCCTGGTGTCTATCTCCAACCCTATTACCAAACTGCTCTGTGGTCCAGGCCAAATCGCCTCTCTGGGCCACACGTCCCAAACGTGGAAAGAAATGGACTAACCTAACACGTGGAGAAACATTGGTGAGGAATAACCAGCAAGAGGATTTCAACTGCCAAAGCTACACAGGCAAAATCAGTTGAAACGTGGGCCACACCACCTGATGTGCTTTGTGACCACACCTTACCCTGCACATTTGGTCTCTCTCAAACTTGTTTTCATGCTGATTTAACATACAGCCTCTGGTGAAAAAAAAAAAAAAAAAAAAAAAAAAAATCCATGATTTGCTCCAGGTGGGAAGTATTAGTAACGGATCCCTCAAAGCAGAAGAAAGGTCAACAGATGAGAGGCCAGAAACGCCAAGCCCTGCATCGTCTCTTACCCCCCTCCTGAGGGTAGGCCCCAGAGTGTGACTGCACCAGGAGGTCCCATAGCCGCCAGCACAGCTCCTTGGCCCAGAAGTGAACTCCTGACCAAGCATGGGCCAACCAGAATCCTTCCCCAGAAATCTGGGCTGGGACTGGAGACTCGAGGAGATCTGAGCTCCAAGGCCACAGGAAGTAGGAGGGGAGTGAGCACGGTGGCCAACCAAAGTCATGGTGGAACTGAGATGTTGCTGGTAAACCCAAGACACTGGTTTGCAGGGAGGAGTGGGACAACAAGGTAGACAATCAGAAAGAACTAGAAACATCCCTCACACCCTTAGTCCCAGCTGTGCCTCACTTCCTGTCATGGGAGCCCATGAGTCTGCTGCTTGTGCCTTTATACTACCCAGCCCACCGCAACTCACCCGCCTGCAGGGGTCCTGTTTCTGGAACCAGGAGTGCCCGAGAGCTCCTCAGCCAGACCACTGGGAGAGTTACGAGAGATGTTTTGGAATGCCAGATGCTCAGGTCGATGGATTGGGGGTGGAGGGAAGGTAAAGAATATTAGCGGGGCTTCCCTGGTGGCGCAGTGGTTGAGAGTCCACCTGCTGATGCAGGGGACGCGGGTTCGTGCTCCGGTCCGGGAGGATCCCACATGCCGCGGAGCGGCTGGGCCCGTGAGCCATGGCTGCTGAGCCTGCGCGTCCGGAGCCTGTGCTCCGCAACGGGAGAGGCCACAACAGGGAGAGGCCCGCGTACCGCAAAAAAAAGAAAAAAAAAAAAAAGAATATTAGCAAATAAGTCTTTAAGCACTTACTCCTGTACCCTTCCCTATAACCATCACCAAGGTGAAACATTCAGGGCCCAGACAACAGGGACAAACAACCAGATCAATAAAAAGGTTTATTTAATCATTTCCCCCCAGAATGTGCCCTTTTTGAGATGACCTGAACTGGAGAGGCATCAGGAAGTACTGCCCCTGGTCATGAATTCAAGTTCTAGGCTGACATAAGCGGGGCACGCTGCACAGGACCCCTCCCCAAAGTCCCATCAGCTTGCACTCCTATGCTTAGAGGTAGGCTTAAGAAATAACAAGAGGAAACAAAAAGACAACCTACGGACTGGGAGAAAATATTTGCAAACGATGCTACTGAAAGAGATTAATTTCCAAAATATACAAACAGTTCATACAGCTTAATATCAAAAAAACAACACACCCAATCAAAAAATGGGCAGAAGACCTAAATAGACATTTCTCCAAAGAAGACATACAGATGGCTAACAGGCACATGAAAAGATGCTCAATATTGCTAATATTAGAGAAATGCAAATCAGCACTACAATGAGATATCACCTCACACCAGTTGGAACAGCCGTCATTAAAAAGTCTACAAATAATAAATGCTGGAGAGGGTGTGGAGAAAAAGGAAGCTTCCTACACTGTTGGTGGGAATATAAATTGGTGCAGTCACTATGGAGAACAGTATGGAGGTTCCTTAAAAAACTGAAAATAGAGCTACCATATGATCCAGCAATCCCACTCCTCGGAATATATCCAGAGAAAGCTCTAATTCCAAAAGATACATGCATCCCAATGTTCATAGCAGCACTATTTACAATAGCCAAGACATGGAAGCAACCTAAATGTCCATCAACAGATGAATGGATAAAGAAGATGTGGTATACACATACACACACACACACACACACACACACACACACAAAATGGAATTATCCCTCAGCATAAAAAAGAATGAAATAATGCCATTTGCAACAACATGGATGGACCTAGAGATTATCATATTAAGTGAAGTCAGACAAAGAAAGACAAATATCCTATCATACCACTTACATGTGGAATCTAAAATATATGATATAAATGAACTTATTTACAAAACAGAAATAGACTCACAGACAAATAGGGAACAAACTTATGGTGACCAAAAGGGAGAGCAAGGGGTAGGAGGAGAGATAAACAAGGATTTGGGGATTAACATATGCACACTACTATATATAAAATAGATAAACAACAGGACCTTCTATATTCAATATCCTGTGATAAACCATAACGGAAAAGAACATGAAAAAGAATGTGTGTGTGTGTATGTATATATATATGGATAACTGAATCGCTTTGCTATACAGTAGAAATTAACACATTGTAAATCAACTATATTGATACTTCAATTTTCTTTAATCGTTAAATTAATAAAAAAGAGGAGAGCTAAAGAAAATAGTCTCCCTTCACCCAGACCCAGCTATGCTCCTGGATAAGGAAAGGCTTAGAGTTAGGGGCCAGATGCCTGGGAAGAAAAGGCAGTAAGTGTTAGAGAAAGATTCTGGCTATAGAGCCTAGAAATACTCCTTTGCCCTTGGAGCCAAAGGGCAACCAAGCCTTCCATCAGGGGCAGGGGCGGTCCTTCCCCTAGAAGTCCCTCTGGTGACTGCCAACTGGCCCTGTCCCCAAGGCAGCCAGCCCTGGGCCACCGGGGTGAAAACATCCAACGTTTCTGGAGGCTGCTGCCTGCCCTGGATCCCAGCCCCGTAGGGTGCCAGGAGTAGGAGTCAGGCAGACTCCTGTCCCCTTCAATCGCTCTTCCACTCCTTGAATAGAGCTCCTTGTGCCAGCCTTTGGCTACAGAATCTGGGTATTTAAAATTCATTAAATCGCAGAAGTCCTTTTCTCCAGGACTCCTCTTAAAATATAAAGCCATGAAGAGCACTGGGCAGGGTGTCCAAAGGGGCTTCATTACTGGCCCTGTGGAGGTCGCTTCACCTCTCCAACCTTGACGTTCGTCAGCAGTAAAACCAGAGACACTGTCTGCCCCACAGGGTCACAGGAGTCAGACGAGACAGCGTGCACAGGACGACCAGCTCCACTGCAGGGCCCTTCACTCACCCACACGTCAGGGACACAAGGAACGTCTGCTGCAGGCTGTCCTGGATACTGTACGTGCTCAATCTCAATTCAGCCTCAGGAGAGCCTAACAGTGCACAGGTAAGAAAAACTCCACCTGAGTTACACCATGAAAAACCCAGGACTATCTAACGCTTGACTTCCTACTCCCCTGGGCTACCTCCCATTCCACTAGGGATCCTGGTTCCCCAGACACCAGCCAAGAAGGCAGCCACACTGGCCACACGGTATCACCGCTCTCAGGAGGGGGCCCAGGGACATGCAGGCACTGATGCCCCTGATGAAAGGTAGACTCAAGTGCTGGAGGGAGAGAGAGACCCCTGCAGAGCTGTCCTCTCCCCTTCAGCCCCACGAGCTGGTGGAGGTTATGGCAAAAGATGCTGGCCCCTCAAACTGTGAATAGAGCTGGAGGTGACTGCAAGCAAAAGCCGGGAGGTTTGTGGATTTAGATTCACATGACAGGGTCTTGGATATTTTTAAATAAATGAGGGATAGATGGAAACAACCTATGTGTCCATCAACAGAAGAATGGATAAAGAAGATGAGAAATATATATATATATATAATATATTATATAAATTATATATTATATATTTATATACATAATATATATTTATATATTGTATATAATATATATTATATAAAAGTATTTATTATAAATATATATATAAAATATACAGTGGAATATAATTCAGCCATGAGAAAGAAGAAAATCCTGCCATTTGTGACAACATGGGTGGACCCTGAAGGATTATGTTAAGTGAAATAAGCCAAAGACCAATACTGCATGGTATCACTTATATGAGGAATCTAAAAAAAAGTCAAACTCATAGAAACAGACAGTAGAAAAGAGGTTGCCAGAGGCTGTGGGATGGGGAAATAGAGAGGTTGGTAACAGAGTATAATCTAACATATAACATGATGACTATTGTTGATAACACATGCTTAATACAACTGAAATTTGCTAAGAGAGTAGAACTTAACTGTGCTCAAAAAAAAGAAGATAAATATGCGAGGTGATGGATACGTTAATGAACGTGGCAGGGGATCCTTTCACACTGTGTATGTATATCAAATCATCACAGTGTACACTTTAAGTATATTTCAATTTTATTTGCCAATTATACCTTAGTAAAGCTGAAATTTAAATACAAATTTAAAATTTTTTTTAAATAAAATAAATGAAGGAGGATCAAAGCAGTGCCCAGAGCTTAACAGCAACTAGGCACATGTTCCAAACCCTGGATGGTGAAGGGCATCAATGTGCTGAAGGGAAGGGAACCCAAGCAGGCAAATAATGCTGGGAGAGTGGGGGCCAAAGCTTGAAAGGCTAAGAGGGCTTAAGAGAAGGAAAAAGAAAAGTACAGAAGGAGATCAAGAGAAAAAATGTTCAGGATGAATTTTTGCAGAGAGGCAGAGCTGTGATAACCGCTGCAAGAGCCAGCTCCGAGAAAAGGCAGGGCGGAGAAAACAGGAGCTGCTGGGGCCAAGTCAGGACAAAGCCAGCTGCCAGCACGGGACCAGTAACAGCATGGACCTCGTGGACCAGCACTGGCCCGCAGGTTAAAGGGATGTTAGGGTGGCTGCACCTGCTAGGAAGGGTCTTGTGCCTTCAGCAATCAAGGAAGAAAAGTAAGGCACTCACTGTGTGTGCCTGGCACCAGAAGGCCAACCTACCAGTTGTAGGAGGACTGACAGAGAAGCGCCAGCACAAGCCCAGGGGTAGCAAAGACCAGCAAAAGGGATCATCACTGAGGGATCATCTCCACTTCTAGGGAGAGGCCTCCAGGCCAGGAGGAGGAAACAGGAAGAGACTGGAGAGACCATTTGGACAAACTGAAAATTAGAGCTCCGCCCTAAGGACAAAAACTGGAAGGCAGGATCAATGAGAAATTCTGGAGCTGCCTGCAGACCACTGGGCTTATCAAGAGGTGGCAATCATGACAGAGGTGGAAAGAACTAGCCATGTTTAATCAGAGGGGAAGAGATCAAGCTCCAGACTCCACAGGCACGCCTCTCAGCACTCAGGTAGCCCCATGGTGCTGACTCCCACCCAGCCCCCACCCTTCAGTCCTACCTGCACCACCCACTGCACCTCCGGACTCAGCTGCACCTCCACCTAGGAGGTGTCCTATACGCTTCTTTAGGGAAGAACCGGCAGCCTCAGCATCTCACACTGTGCTTTGCTGGGCATGCAGAAGGTCCCAACCAATGTTTTTTCAGGTTGTTAATGACGACTAAACCTCCCAACTCAAAATTCAAAAACCTGACAGCCCTTCAAAAATTGAACAAGAGTATTGTACATGGTTGTTCTAGGTACTTAAAGAAAGCAAAGCTAGAGAAATCATAAATTATTAGAAAGCAGATTTAGGGCTCAAAGTTAAGAAAATGTTTCTAATATGCACATCTGTCCAACAATGGAATTGGTTGCCCAAGGAGGTGGTGAACTCCCCATCACGAGAAGTAGCCAAGCAAAGATTAAAAGACCATACATACGCTAAGGAGCTGCAGAAGAGAGTCCTCAGGTAATCTCTAAGGTCCTGTCCTGCCCAAGATCCCACAAAATGAAATGTACAGGAGAACAATTACAGACATATCTCGTAAATCATGGAGCAGCAGAATTGGCCACTACCTTTTAAACTTGAAAGAAGTACATTTACAGCAAATACAAGTATGACTTTATGCCATGGTTAATAAGCTCACAGACCTCATTACTCTGAGTTGAAAACAGAAACAGATCCAAGAAGGGCTTATGTGAATGAATATTCCACCCAAGGCAGGTTACCAAAGGCAGCGAGAGATGCATGAGTACGGTCCTCCCCATAAAGTCTGCCATCATGGCTGACAAGCTTGCCCACCCCTAGGACATTCCCATACCACACTGTCAGGGGCAGCACACAGAATTGAATAGACTGCCAATTCTGTCAAGTGCTTGCCATGAAGAAAGGCCCCGCAAAGCACTTTCCTACAGTAAGCTGGCCTTTGATGCCCTGAACGATGCCTGCCAGGTGAGGAGCACAGGGGTCATGGCCATGGGAGAGTCCAGGCCCCACTGACCACACACTGCCCCCTCAACCGGGTGAGGGATATGACCACAGAGAGAGCTTTCTTCCATGAAGCGTCACTCACAGCCTCGACAGAGCCTGGTTATTCTGGAACAGCAGTTCTGGTAACGCGTACAGCTGGTTCCGGTTGAGTCGTCTAAAAAAGAGAAGAGAGGAGGAGTTGGAGCTGGCCGAGCTGGCCGGGAAATCCAAGGGACTTTTCAGAAAGCACTGGATTCAGAGTCAGAGGGCCCAGGGCTCAAATCCTAACATGTCACTGTGTAACCCCAGAGAATCCCCTTCTCGGAGCCTCCGTTTCTTCATCTATAAAGTGGGAATTCCGCCATCCAACCCTTGGGGAGGACAAGAATAGAACATCGGGCTTCCCTGGTGGCACAGTGGTTGGGAGTCCGCCTGCCGATGGAGGGGACGCGGGTTCGTGCCCCGGTCCAGGAGGATCCCACGTGCCGCGGAGCTGCTGGGCCTGTGAGCCATGGCCGCGGAGCCTGTGCTCCACAGCGGGAGAGGCCACAAGAGTGAGAGGCCCGTGTACCGCAAAAAAAAAAAAAAAAAAAAAAAAAAAAAAAAGAATAGAACATCTCTGAAAGCTCCTCAACCAAGGACCTGACATGTAGTGGGCAGTCAGTAAACAGAGCCTCTTTCCTTCCGTTAAGCCCTCCCATACCCATCATCATCATCACTTTACATGTGCAAGGCCCCGTGTAATTAATCAGGCACTGATTCAAATATTATCTCAGTTTGTGAGCTGGATACCTGACTACCCTTGAAAAGTGAGATACACCCTAATGGGATAGGACTGGCCACGGGGTTCTGATTCTTTATTGCTTTCATTCACATTTGGCTCAGTGGTGACTCAACTTTTTTATTGTCTGCTTTAGGTCTTTCTTCAGAATGAAAATACCTTTATTGATTTTTTTATTTATGAAAATGCATGCTTAATATTTTTAAAAGCCTCACATAATAGAAGAAAAGGCATTCAGCCACCTGCATTTTCCTCACACAACAATTTGTGAATGTCTTTCCATGCCAAACAGAGGATGACACTTTTAATCATTTTATTTTTAGTCTGCCCATCATTTAAAAAAAATTTTTTTTATTTTTTATTAGAGTATAATTGCTTTACAACGTTGTGTTAGTTTCTGCGGTACAATGAAGTGAATCAGCTATATGTATACCTATATCTCCTCTCTCTTGGACCTCACTGCCCCCCACATCCCACCCCTCTAGGTCGTCACAGAGCACTGAGCTGAGCTCCCTGTGCTATACCACAGGTTCCCACTAGCTATCTATTTCACACTTGATGGTGTATTTATGTCAAACTTAATCTCCCAATTCATGCCACCCTCCCAATTCCTCTATTGGTGGACAGACAACTATTCAGTATTATAGACACAGGCAGGAGTGAGAAGTCTGGTTCTGGAATGTGGCCTGAAAAGACAACGCAGAAAGGACTCAGACTTGTCCCAGGAAGGCAGTGAAGTTTAACCAGACTCATCTTGCCACCTTAGGCAACCAATTCTCTGACACTGAAGTGTAGCACTCCAGCCCAACTGGGGTGGGGGGCAGTGACACCTATAAAGTATGGAACCTTAGTAATCACACTGTGTCTACGGACCACCTGCAGGGACATCACCAGGGAGGTGGTAAGAGCTGCACTATCCCAGGCTACCCCAGAGCTGTTGACTCAGGATCTGCATCTCAACCAGGTCCCCAAGTGATCTGGGTGTGCGTCAAGGCTGGAGAAGCACTAGTGTAAAATGCAGCCCCTGCCCTCCAGTCTACCGTATACATTTTTTTTTAATTTTTATTTATTTTATTTTTGGCTGTGTTGGGTCTTCATTGCTGTGCACGGGCTTCTCATTGCGGTGGCTTCTCTTGTTGTGGAGCATGGGCTCTAAGCACGCAGGCTTCAGTAGTTGTGACACATGGGCTCAGTGGTTGTGGCTTGCAGGCTCTAGAGCGTAGGCCCAGTAGTTGTGGTGCATGGGCTTAGTTGCTCCGCGGCATGTGGGATCTTCCTGGACCAGGGCTCGAAACTGTGTCCCCTGCATTGGGCAGGCAGATTCTTAACCACTGTGCCACCAGGGAAGTCCCTCTGGTCCACTCTTGTGTCACAGAGCCCACCACAGTGCCTGGCACATAGTAGGCGTGCAACACATTTATTTGCCAAATGAATACATGACATTGGCTGAGCTCAGCTAGAGGCACAAGAGAGGTTTGGGTAAAGCTTTGGGGGGTCTAAGAAGATGCCCCCACATACGGGGGCTGTCAGAGGGCTATCTTTTTTTTAAAAAAATAAGCTGATCTTTAGATATGTAACCAATTTTCTTTCTTTCTTAAAAAATATTTTATTTATTTATTTATTTGCTTACTTATTTTGTCTGCGCCGGGTCTTAATTGCAGCATGCGGGATCTTTAGTTGCAGCATTCGGACTCCTCAGCTGTGGAATGCAAACTCTTAGTTGCGGCAGGCATGAGGGATCTAATTCCCCGACCAGGGATTGAACCTAGGCCACCTGCATTGGGAGCATGGAGTCTTACCCACTGGGCCACCAGGGAAGTCACCATCAGAGGGCTATCTTTGATGAGAAGGTGAGGTTTTGAAAGTAAAACTGGCAAAGTAGATTGGGAGCAGATCCTGTCTGGCCTTGAGGGCCAGGCTAAGGGGTCTGAATTTTTTTTTTGACTTTATTCTATAAATTTATTTATTTATTTATGGCTACGTTGGGTCTTCACTGCTGGGCACAGGCCTTCTCTAGTTGTGGTGAATGGGGGCTACTCTTTGCTGCAGTGTGTGGGTTTCTCATCGCAGTGGCTTCTCTTGCTGTGGAGCACAGGCTCTAGGCACACGGGCTTCAGTAGTTGTGGCACACAGGCTCAGTAGTTGTGGCACACGGGCTTAGCTGCTCCGCGGCATGTGAGATCTTCCTGGACCAGGGCTCGAACTCATGTCCCCTGCATTGGCAGGCGGATTCTTAACCACTGTGCCACCAGGGAAGCCCTACCGTATACTTTGAATTTCTCACAACCATCTCCTTTAACAGTTCTAGAGGATGATAAACCAACTGGAAAAAAGCTTTCTTTTGCTGGGAGGGAGGAAGAAATATAATTCGATGTAGCCAGTAGTAACTGGTCTGTGGTTACCTCCTAGGAGGTCACTTTTCATCTGATATGTGAGAAAGGTACCATTTTCTAACACGGTACAATTAGGGTTGCAATTTTAGACAAGCTGTGAGAAGTTTACTCTAAAGGGCAGGCTCCTAGGGAAACACATCACTGCCTCAGAAAAAAAGGGACCACCGATGTACTCTTAAAGCAACAGGAGTAGATATCAGATCGCTCCAAGTTCCTTAACCCCGTCTAATAAATTAATCCTGTATTTACACTGCCTGGAAATCACTGGGTTTTGTTTTGTTTTGTTTTCCCCCAAGACCTTCTCATTTTTCTGGCTTTAATTTCTGAAAAACACTTAAGAGGAAAAGGGATTCAATAGCTAGTTTAAAGTAGAAAATCAAAGGAGGGACCCAGTGTGGTGAGGGACCTACAGGAAGCTAAGAATAATGACAACAGTAATGAGTCCCAACTAGCCTTACCTTACTCTGTGCCAGGCACCAGAATAAATGCGTTATAGGCATTATCTCACCATCAGAGGGAAAGCAGAATGAAAAGGTGGGTTTCTCTCTCTTGAGTACGAAGCATCACGGTCATGCACATACCCTCCCATCTCCTCCCAGAAACAACCCCAGGGGGACGGTTTGACCACCACCATCTCACCAAGTGGCTGGGCTCTCAGTTCTCAGAATATGTTTGTAGACTTCGTTGAGCTGTCTCTTTGATAGCTGAGGGGACTGGGATGCCCAGAGATCAGTGGCTCACCTAACTCACCACCAAGTGGGAGAGGTGGGTTCCCCGTCTCCCACCTCGGCAGCCTCCACGTTACACAGTCACCCTCAGCCGACCAAGGGTGACCAAGCGCCCCGCCCCCCAACATCAGACAACCGATGCCTGTGACCCACCAATCCTCACGGCCAGCAGCACCGCATACTTCTGCTTCTGCGCTTGAGTCTGTAACTGCGCACAAGAACCAATCATGTCTGTTCCCAAGCTGTTTATGCCAGAGGTACTTATAATTATATAATTGAGCTGACGACTACCTAAATGAATGAAATATCAATACTAGCATGAAAAGAGAGAGTCATCTCTACAAAAACTGGTTGAATGCCTTGGTAAGAGTCAATAAAAGGAAAGTTGTTAATTAAAGAGTTGTTGAATTAAGTAAAAGACTGGGCGGCAGGGGGCGAGCAGGGGAGTCATATAAAAGAAATTCAGAATTCTCCTGCCAGATTGCTTCCAAGGGCTTTCTAAGAATCTCATTCCACCTTAAAGAAACCAAAACCAAAAATCGTAAGCAGGGTATATGTGTGTGGTTTAGGCGAGGAAAATAATACAGAACTCCAATCAGCATCTCACACTAAAAAGTAAGACCTTGGCCAAAAAAATAAACAAAAACGGGGGCGGGGAGGGTCAGTAAATGCACATTATATATTTTAACATAAAATGAAATGTTTAGAGTATGTATGGGTTTTATGACTCCCCACTTTATCCAACTTTTATGATTAACTGATCCACCATTGGCCTCTGACAAGTCAGAGGAGAGGGCCATCTACGGCCAGCACTGGACGTCCCCAGGGACAGAGCAATCACACACCCCAGTAACTGCCCACCACACAGTTGCTGGTGACCCACCCCGGAAGAAAGGAACTGGAAAAGGACAGAAGGGACAAAGTCTGCAGTGACACATTATGACTCAAAAAGAAGGACCATGCCCAGCCTTGGGTGGCAGCAGCAGATGTGACATGGGCCACCAGTCATGTCTAGACTCCCTCCCGCCTTTTCTCCTTCCCCAGGGCATGGCAGCCACGGAGCTGGAGCCGGAATGGGTTAGGACCAAATCAGCCCCTCATAACCAGGTCATGAACGTGTATTTTGTTCTGAGCCTTTTAAAGAAAACTAACACAGGATGAATTATCTGTTCTAGCTTTGGGCTCCTTATGGCTACATTTTAGGACTGGATGAGGAAAAGTTCAACTTGGTTTTTCTCCAGGCAGCAGGAAGGCAATGAGACAACCATATTCTTTCCATTTATTTAATACCTTATTTTCTCTGAAGTAAAAGAGAAAAGTAAGGTATTAGGTTACAGCCATTAAGAGCTCGGGCTCCGGAGGCAAAATGATCTGGGTTCTAACCCCCGTTTCTGCACTTAACCATTTAATAATCATCTCATAAGGCAAGTGCCTTAACTTCTGTGCACCTCCACTTCTCATCTGTAAGATACCACTGACCACAGTGTTGTTTTAAGGATTAAATGAGATATTAGAGGACAAAGCACTTATCTTGCTGCCTGGCATAGAGTAAGGCAATCAATAATAGCTATAATTATCATCATAAACTCATTGGAAAAAAATCCACAAAAAAAGAAAAGAATAAAGTTGACTGTTATCCCACCACTCCAGGTGATGAGAGTTAATAGTCTCAATTATTTTCTTCCTCCTGTATTCTGTCCATATACAAGTTGACTTTATTTACACAAATGTAAATGTGTAAATAAAATCCTGCCTTTCATTTATTAAAATCCTGCCTAGTATAAATGTACTTCCTGCCTTTTCCACTTAATGTGATATTGTAGACACATTCCTATGGCCTTAATAGTTCTTCAGAAATGTGATTTTATATCTTATATCTCCACCCGAATGGGTGTTTCCAATTTTTTTGTTGTATTTAAATAATGTGCAATGAAGATCCTGATATATAAATTTTTAGCCATGTCTCTGATTATTTCCTTAAAATCAAATGGACTTTCGGGTTCAAAAGGCAGGAACTTTAGAACTCTTGACACCTACAGCCAAACCAAAGCAGAAAAATGAAGCCGGTGACCACCATGAATGTGAGTGGCCATCACCCACCTCACCCATACTACCTTCTTTTTTTTTTTTTTTTTTCATTATTGCCAATCTGAAATCTGGCAAAAACTGATTAAGACCTATTTTCAAACTCAAAAGCCCCCTAAGGAACAAATGATGCAAATCAGAAAACAACACCTTCAGTTCTGTGTTATGGCCTCAAGCACCCAAGACACTGCTCCTAAGGGCTTCCCTGTGGTTGGTCCCCCGGGCACACTAGTGCCTCCTTTAAAGCCACACAAATCAATAACAGTGGTTATGCCTGGAGTATAAGATTACAGGAATAAATTTCACTTCCTCTGTACTGTGTGGATTTTTTGCCATGATGCGTTCTCAGGGGAAAACAACAAGGATAGCTGTGTTTAGAATATGCAGTGAGGACACCTCCAGCTGTCTCCCATCATCTCACGATGACGCTGCGACCCCTTCCACGGCTACAGCTGCCCCTGGCCCCCATTAGCAGGCAGGAGTCAGGCTGGGCGTGCAGTCCTGTCCCTGAGCACCCACTCCTGCCACCAGGCTCAGCCTCTCGAGTCCACTCGGCGCCAGTCCCCACCGCCCTCCTGAGCCTGTGCCCACAGATACTCACAGCCGCTCCAGTTCCTTCATGTCGTCGAAAGCCCCGCGTTCCACCACTCCAATCTGGTTCTCCATCAGCTGCCTGGGGAAGGAAAGAGACAAGAACAGCTCCGGGACGGTGGACAAGGACTCCTAGAGACACAGCTGGCACAGGGAGTGAAACAGGAGCAATGACCGAGACGCACACAGATCCAAGCCCTGGCCTGAGCCAACAAAACTTCCTCACAGCTTTGCAAATTCCCGACACAGGCTCTTCAACACACCCAGCTCCAGCAGCAAGATGTGCTTCCGGCCCTACCCCATGCTGACGCTCTGAAGCTGCCTGCATGGCAGAAGGCCACGGGCCACCAGAGCACCAGGCCATCGCTCCAAAGGCATGCTCGGGGAAGCCTGCACCCAGGCAGTGCGGGCTGGCACTGTGCTACTGGCGCACGTGCCCTTCTCTGGCCCAGAGCGCGCATGTCTGGGGGGCAGAGCCGGGGAGATTGGCCAGTAGCGGGGGGGAGAGGAGCATGTACCAACTGGGCCCAGCCCACACGTGCGGCAAACACACTCTGCAGTTGGCAGACAACACCCCCGCTGCTTGCTCCCCCGCTCCACCTGGCCACATCTGCTGCCAACTGAACCACCTGGCTCTGGGGGACTCTGCCCCTCCTTACCACCAACGCGCCCTGAAACCCAGAACATCCAGCTGGCAGGGCAGCACTCACCGGCAGATCACTTGCTGCATGGTAATTTTTGAGCTCATCAAGTATGTCTTTTTCCCGTGTTTTCCCCTCCCTACTCTCAAGCAGGTGGCTTATGTGCTCCCGCAAGGGCCTCAAATGAAGTTTGGGGCTGGGCAGGGGGCAGAAGCTGCCACCAGACACTTCTCTTCCTCTGCTTTGTTTCCAAAACCACTGTGCTGTTGAGGAGCTTATGCTGGGTGGTGTGGGGGGAAGGGTAACACCAGGCAGGAGGCAGGGCTTCCCCAGACTCAGAAGAGATTCCTCAGCCTGGGAAGGGTTCCGAAGTCAGTGGTTCCGGAGACGCAGAGACCCCTTCCCCAGCGCCTGACAGTTACAGTCCCGCAGAGGATCGACCACAGGGTCACCAGCTCCTCCAAAGACCTTCCGAGCTGCAAAGTCCACAGTTCTGAAAGAACTGAGGCCCCAGGACCCCTGCATTACCCTGGGAGTAGGGAATGAGGGACCCTATGACTGTCTGCTAATGAATTTCCTGCCAGCCAGGTGGGATGTGGGCTCTAAGTCGAAAATGATGTAGAGAAAATTTAAAAATGCCCTTCTTCCCTGCACACCTGAGTTGGTGGGCTGAGACACCCTCACATCAGAATGCACGCACGTAGGGGTGTCTCTGCACCCCAAGATCAACAGAGCAGGAGCGGGTGAAGGGATCCACCCCTTCCCCTTGCTCCTCAGCCCTGCACAGCCTGACAAGGCAGGTGCCATGGATGACCCCTTTGCTGGCTGGTGGCCACCCTGACAAAGTCATGCCTGCCACCTCCAATGTCGGCCACTATCAGGCACCTGAGGGGAGTCACCTCTGTCCTCAACGGCTCCCAGTCACTTCCTCCTCAAGTCAGGGGGTCTGTGGTCTTGCTGGGAAGTCTTTCTGGGGCACAAGTTCAAAAGAGCTGCGGAGACTGTTATAGACTGAATTGGGTCATCCCCCCCCCCCCCC
>NW_006783561.1:1356991-1358702 GCF_000442215.2 Lipotes vexillifer
CCGCCCCAAAATTCATACACTGAAGTTCTTACCCTCAATGTGACTGTGTTTGGAGATAAGGTATGTAATGAAGGCTAAATGAGGTTGTAAGGATGGGGCCCTAATCTGATAGGACTGGTGTCCTTGTAAGAAGAAGAGACACCAGAGATCTCTCTGTGTGCACACACAGAGGAAAGGCCACATGAGGACGCAGCGAGAAGGTGGCCCGGGACAGAGGCCTCCCACAAACCAATCCTGATGGCACCTCGATCTTAGACTCCTAGCCTCCAGAACTGTGAGAAAATTAATTTCTGTTGTTTAAGCCACCCAGTCTCTGGTCTTTTGTTACGGCAGCCTGAGCAGACCTGGTCTTCCTTCACCCCAGGAGCCAGCCGATGGACAAGGCAGCCCCATCTTCCCAGGTCCTGCCAGGCAGTGACTACTGGCGCCCACTACACGCCCAACTTTCTCAGCCATATGGGAGACAGTGGCCACTCTGGGTCAGGACTTGGCACACCTCCACCCACCTGCTCATGGCATCCCAAGACTGACCACGCAGGGGAGGGGCCCAGCTGGCCTACAACCCTATGACCCACAGCCAGGGCTCTGCCGTGAGACCACCGCTGAGGGGAGGGGGCAGGAGAAAGGTTACAAGCCGCAGCAGCATGCCATACTCACAGCACCCGCAGCTGCTTGAGTCCCGCAAAGTCATTCTTATGGATCCGAGTGATTTTGTTGCCGTTGAGTTCCCTGGGGGAGGAAAGGAGAGAAGGAGATGGTGAGCTGCCCAGGGTGCCCCCAGGCCAGGGCTCCGCTCCAAGCTCCCTCTCCACGTGGCTTAAGTCAACCATCTCACCAACGGTGCTGGGTGCTTCCCAGCCAAGTCCCGGGACCCCCAAGTCTGTGTCATCCTTACAAGTAGGGACCTCTTTGCCACAGATGTTCGACCAACAGGAACGCACAGGGCACGGACTCACTGCTCGGAGTGCTGTGGAACCCCAAAACGTAGCTTTTGCCCTGAAAGGGCTCAGTCTCGTTGGAGAGACAAGACATTCACACAGGAAAGAATTTAGAAACTAGCCAATTAGAGAGGCTCTTCAGGTGGAATCCTTGCTGAGCCTCAGTTTCCTCATCTATAAAATAGGGATAATAACTGTCTACCTCATAGGAGTAACATGAGGCATAAACAAGCAAAGAGCCTGGCCTGCACTTAAGAAAGGGGCCCCTTGGGGATACCAATGCCATCATCTGGTGGCACTGGTTCCCACAAGCGGTCCAGATTCCAAGCAGGAGAGAGCAGGGAGGGCCATGCCATTTAAGGGGACTGAGGAAGTGGGACTCAAGCTGAGGTCCAAAAGACGAGGCAGAGCCGTAGCAAGAGGGATGGAACGGACACCCCAGGGAAGGAGAAAAGCCGGAGTATCTGGAGGGCTGGGAGCCGTGGGGAGCAGGGTTGGGGGAAAGTGGGTCCAAGCCAGAGGGCCTGAGAAAGGAACCAGAGGAAAGACAGGGAGCCAGTGAGGCCTCCGGGCAGGAGCTGCCATCAGGCCAGTCCTGCAGCGGGGACGGGAAGGCAGGGCCCAGGAAGGGAGGCCGAGCCCCACAGTGACTCGTCCCCTCACACCACCAGGGCCTCCAGTCCCTGCTCCCTCCCAAGACCACGTGCTCCTCCCTCAGCCCTTCCAGTCATGCCCTGGGCACCTTGGACATGGACCCCACCTCCCGCCCCCTC
>NW_006783561.1:1358712-1359832 GCF_000442215.2 Lipotes vexillifer
CCTCCCGCCCCCTCCCACCCAGCCTCCTGGGAAAGGTCACTCAGCCTCTGCTGGCCACTCCTCTTCACAGGGAGCTGGCCCAGCCTTGGAAAGGCAGGCCCCTCCAGCGGTCAGGCACTCCACTCCCCAGAAAGTTCTTCCACTGAGCCACACACAGCAGCATCTCACTCAGGCCCAGCTCCAAACCCAGCTGTCACCTCCACATCTCACCTGGCTTCCTGTGCAGCCCCGTGTCCACAGCCACCCTGCCCCCTCCTCTTCCTCACCGTCATCGCGGTCCCCCGTACGCTTAGCAATAACTTAACTGTGCTCGTGCGTGCACATCCACACACACAGACACTCACACGCTCTACCTGCAGCCCAGTCTCCTCATTTACCAACTCTGGTCAAAGATTCCAGGTGTTTCCGCCATCCCAACCCAAGTCCAAGCTACTCTGAAAAACAGCAAGTTCCCTTTCCTAACAGTGTTTCAGAAATGTGATGTTCTATAGCTGCTTCCACTAAGAACAAAATGTTATTGATTTCCACACACTCTGGGAACTGGGCTTTGCATACATCCTTACAAGATGCTGGAAGGTAGTTATCGCGCCCATCTTACAGATGAGGAAAAAATGTCTCAAAGAGGTCCTCCCGAGGTCACCACCTGGTAAAGGACAGAGCAGGGATCTGGACCCGTAGCCGTCTGATCCTAGGGCCCAGGCTTCTTCCACCAGGACAGGCTCTCTCCCCAAGTTGACAAGCTGATAATTTATTCAACTCATCACTGTCTCTGTCCTTCCCCTGGGCCTGGCTCCTGATCCTTTGGAGCAGCTGGAAAAACTCATTCCCTGTTCCTCAGCTCTTTTCTAACAGGATCTCTCTGAGGGATTTGAGGCCTCTCCAAGGTAACGGGGCCATTGGTGAGAGCACCAGACTGAGCCCCTTCCCGCCCTAAATGCTGGGAGGATGACTTCTCCACGTGAGATGGGCTCTTTTCCATGTAAAGGCCTTTTTTGTTGAACGAAATATTCATCCCCGAAACGGCCACCTCTGAGCCTCTCTTTGCTGCTCCCCCTGCCACACGACCTCACTTCAAACAAGGAGAATGTCATCTCAGAGCCCTGAAGACTGGTTCCCTACA
>NW_006783561.1:1360470-1380082 GCF_000442215.2 Lipotes vexillifer
TGTCATCTCAGAGCCCTGAAGACTGGTCCCCTACACAAGCAGGCGGTTCCCTCTGGGCTATCCTGCTCAAACTTTCATCCCTGAACCCAAAACCACAAGGAATTTGGGGTGTTTTATGGGGTTTTTAAAAAAGATTTATTATTTATTTATTTGTTTATTTTATTCATTTTTGGCTGTGTCAGGTCTTAGTTGCGGCAGGCGGGATCTTTCGTCGCAGTGCACAGGCTTCTCTCGAGTTGTGGCGTGCGGGTTTTCTCTTCTCTAGTTGTGGCCCGCAGGTTGCAGAGCACATGGGCTCTGTAGTTTGCGGCACGTGGCTCTCTCATTGAGGTGCGCAAGCTCAGTAGTGGTGGCACGCCAGCTTAGTTGCCCCGCGGCATGTGGGATCCTAGTTCCCCAGCCCGGGATCGAACCCACGTCCCCTGCACTGGAAGGCAGATTCTTTACCACTGGACCACCAGGGAAGTCCCGGTTTTATGTTTTTGATTATAATGTATGTCAGCATTGATTATAAAAGCAAAAATATTAAACTTAAGTGGACGTCGACAGAGCCATGCTTAGTTAAATTTCAGTACATCTGTGAAACTGAATGCCATGCAGCCATTTAAAACAGTACAGATCCCTTTGTATTGACAAGGGAAGATGTCCCTGATACAGTCCCTGGGAAAAGGGTTTCAAGACAGCCTGTATGCCCCGAGCCCACTTATGTAAAAACTCACAGGCATATCAGTAGAGGTATATGCATAGAAGGAGTTTGCTGGGGGCTGTTGGCTGCATGTGAGTGCCTGTAACCGCTGAGTGCTGGGCCTTAAGGGCACTTCAGCTTCCTTTTCATATTTTTCTGCATTGTTTGAAATTTAAGAGACATCTATATTTTTAAAGTCAACAAAATAGGCAAGTTATTGTGCTGAAAAATACGAGTAATATATGTACATTATTGAATTTTTTCAATTACCTTAAGAATAAAGAAAAATCACACATTAGCTCATCGCCCAGAAAGAATCCCTTGTTAATATTCTGGAATATTTTTCTCTCAAGCCTGTTACCTTTGGATATAAGTTTTATCGAGTGGAGATAATATGACAAATATTTACTGAAGACTTACTATTTGCAAAGCATTTTGCAAGGTTCTGAAGATACAAGAGTGAATGAGACACAAATGGTGTGCACGCCTTCTGCAATGTCATTCCCTGCTCGTTCTCCATTTACGATTTTGATTGGCATAAAGGATCCCTTACGTTGGATATATCAAGTTACTGGGCATGCCCTAATTCTCTGTCACTGGAACATCTGAGCTGTTGTGGTATTGTTCGATTATAAATAATACCGCATAAAGCTCGGTGGGCATTTGGGAGGAATACGTTCCTAGAAACGGAATTACTCAGTCAAAGGTCATGAGAAATCTTGAATTTTACAATCATTGACTCACTCCTTCTCATGGCAACCATGGTTCATCAGGCAATTGACTACAATAATTATTCAATTCACAGATGGCAAAACTGAGGCAAAGACAGACGTCAAGACTTGTCTGAACAAGGCAGGGCCCAAATGGAACTCAGGAATCCCTGAGGATGGAACTCCCGTAAGGTGGGCAGGGTGGGGTGGGGAGTTCACAGGGACTTCTGATGACATGCTGCTCATCTACCTGCCTCTCTTCTCACCTTTGGCACCAGGCTCCACTAGGCAGACTCTGGGGCGCGTTTCTTAGCCATCAGTGGATTCCAACCCCTCCCCCTCACTTCCTGCACCCCACTCCACCTCCACTCAAGAAAAGACCTGGGACAGGCAGGCACAGGAGGACAATGGTACAGACAGCAGAGCAAACACAGCCCCTCTCTCGGGAGGCCCTGCTGGTGGCTTCCAGGCAAGAATGTCGATGGAAGCCCAAGCCCCCCCAGCCCCCAGCCTCCCCCATCAGCTTTGGTCTGTAACCTGGAGCTAAGCTAAGCGCCTCCTTTCAGGGGACAGCCCTCAGAGAAGGCAGCCTGTGAAACAGAGGCAGCTCTCATTGGGTTCGCAGGTCTGGGGCTGCAGCTTAAGGAGTCATTAGCGCCACTTAGGCTGAGAGAATGGCCTCCACGGTCCCCTCCCTCTCCCCTCAGCCGGGCAGCCCAACAGGATCGAGTTTCCAACCTCGAGGTGGCCCGGCCACCTCCCCTCGAACCCTCAGCACAGGCTGCTGGAATGAGGCGAGGAGGTCATTTTTCTCCGGTGCCTGATTCCTCCAACAGGTGGTCCTTGAGTGTCGCCATGGAGACCCCTCCCCAGCAAGCCGCCTGGGAAAACCAGAGAAGTTGCTGTGACCTTCAGACCTGTGCAGCCAGAGCAGGCAAGTGGGGTGGGCCCTCTGGGGCAATTCCCGGCCTCGCTTCTCAGGAAGAAGCCAGGATCCAGAGCTACCCTGGGGTCCCTGAGATTCCTGCCACCAGGGCCCACATCCACCACTTCTCTTTATTGGGCGCCTCTGTGTGCAGGCTCTGAGCCCAACTCCAAGCATGCTTCATCTCATTTCACCTGCACAGTAGCCTACGAGATGAATCAAGTTCTCTCCATCTTGCTGATGAGAAAACTGAGGCAGAGATTGGTGAAGCAATTTGCCCAGTGCCACCCAGCTCATAAGCGGTGGGGCCAGGACCAAATCCCACCCAGGCCAACGTGAATCCAGGTTCTTTCCCCTTCATCACGATGCCTCGTGTTGCTGGATTCTGTCGAGGCCACCCCTCACCCTGAGCAATCAAGCCTTGGACAGAGCCGAGGAACAACTTAGACAGACATCCTGGGGCCCTATAATAAGACGGTGTGCTCTGCCCAAACAACAACATCAGGGCAGCTCCCCAGCCAGCCGAGCTTGGGCTTTAGAGCCAGACTATCTGGCTTCAAATTCCTACTCTACGATCACTAGCTCTGTGACCCTGGGCACAAAGTTTAACTTCGCTGCGCCTCAGTTTCCCCATTTGTAAAATGAAGATAACGATAACACCCACCTCTTAGAGATGTGGTGAGGTTTAAATGACTTAACTATTTCTAAAGTACCAAGAGCAGTGCCTGGCACACATAAACGCTCTCTATATCAATATTGCCTGCTGCAATTATTTTTACTACTACTATTGTTGCTGTTGTTTTGTCTCCCTCAAGGACCACAGCACCACTAGAAGGGTGGTGCCCCAGGCTCAGCTCAGGCTGGTGCTTGGCTGGCTGTGCCATGCTGAGCAGGGGGGAGCTGGCTGCTCCTGCCCTGCAGGCCCCAGGATGCTCAGGCCCAGGGAAGATGCCCTGAGACGGTTCTCTCTCTTCCAAAAGTGATGACTCTGCATCCATCCTTCTTCCCAGGAGGAAATACACTCCAGTGGCAAATGGCCCTGACTCCCACCCGTTCCTATGTGGTCCTAACCTGAAAGAAAAAACCTCGGTGGTGAAAGGTTTGGGAGAAAATCCTCTGAAGCAAAATTACTGAGGAGAAAACAAAAACACACCAGGATTTCTCGAATCCTCTCAGGAAACAAGGATCTGATCCCCAGCATCTGGGTGTTTGTGATAAACCGAAAGAAACCACTGGATTTCCTAAAGCTGTAGGAATAAACACCCTGGGCCCCTCTTGGGGTGCTCTGGGGGCTGCACGCACTTCACAAGCATTTCTCACGGTTGGGTGGGAGGGCAGCCACTCCTGGTGCTGGTTCCTCCCCAAGGGCCCAAACCTGTAATGGTGATGGGGAGGCTCAGCTGCCCTCTAAATTCCCTTCCTGCCAGGTCTCCAAAAAATAAACATGCAAGCTCTGACTGTGAATGAGATTGGCCTCTGGGCTGGGGAACTGTATTCCTCAGCGCTGTCCTTTGAAATCTTACCCTGGCCAAATCCACAGCACTCAGTGTCTGCAAAGTCAGATAGGAGAACCAAGGGAATGAAGAATGTCCCTACCCAGCTGCCGCCCGACAGAGGTAGAGGGGCCCACACCCCAACCTGCAGGTGGACTGGCTGCATGGAGCGCCCAGAGCCACCTAACCGGGCTCCCCACCTTCCCTCTGGCTCCCCTCCAATCTGTTCTCCAGGCCACAGCCAGAGTGATCTTTTCAAGATGCAAATCTGATCATGTCACTCCCCACTTAAGCCCTTCAATGAACCCCCATCACTCTTGGAATCAAGACAAAACTCTCCTTAACACCGACCACAAACCCCATGTGGCCTGCCCCACTCTCCCTGTTCTGATTTGCTCCCTCTGGTGGCAGGGCCTTTGAACTTGCCATTCCCTCTGCCTACACTGCTCCCTCCTTCCACTTTGCCTAACTCACTCCAACTTTTCCTTCCAATTGGTCCAACCTCCCTATCACAGGCCCACAGGGCACTCTAACCCTCTCCTCTGCAGCACAAATCAGGGGCAATTTTATATGGATTTGGGACCTTCCTTGACTGATATCTCTACCCCTCCCCATGTATAAGCTCCTTGAGGACACGGACTTTGCCAGTTTTTTCTCATTATCGTATCTCCAGGGCCTAACATAGTACATGGCACCTGTTACCTGATAGATGTTTTAGTAAGTATTTCTTGAATGCAAGAATAAATTTGCATTCAAACTGACATATTCTAAATAGCACTGGGTTGGGTGGGTTTTCCATGTTTCCCCGCTCCCTGACTCAAAAAAAAAAACAAAAAAACCCCACACTAATTAAGAAATGCTCTCCCCAAATGGACATCAGCCAAGGAAAGCTTCACACAGAGAGGACACTGCTGTTTTACCAACAACCATTCCATAGCCCACAGGTTAAAAGACTGATTTTTCCTCAGTTCCCTTATTAGGAAAATACCAGCCCCCAGGGCTTCAGCCACCCTGCTCCTCCACTTTCAACAACCAGCTCTTCTGCCTCAGGGCCTTTGCCAGTGCTGGCTGGGCTCTGATCCAGAGCCCACAGAGTAACCCACAGCTGGCTTACTCCCAACATCCTTCAGGCCTCAATTTAAATGTCCCCTCCTCTAAACCACCCTCCCCACAGGTGTTCACTCAGCTCCTCCTCCAGAGCTGGCATTTCGATTTGTGCGTTTAATATGAGGTCCTTTGGGGACTTCCCTGGTGGTGCAGTGGTTAAGAACCCGCCTGCCAATGCAGGGCACACGGGTTTGAGCTCTGGTCCAGGAAGATCCCACATGTCCCAGAGCAACTAAGCCCGTGCTCCACAAAATGGGAAATCCGTGCACCACAACAAAGAGTAGCCCCCGCTCACCACAACTAGAGGAAGCTCATGGGCAGCAATGAAGACCCAACGCAGCCAAAAATAAATAAATAAATATATTTTTTTTAAATTACAAAATAAAAAAGTATATATGACTGGCCTTAAAGGCCAGTCTCCCCTGCCAGGCTGTGAGAGACAGAGGCCACATCTGTAAGCCAGCACCTGTGAGGGTGCCTGGCACACAGTAGTTGCTCACTAAATGTAAGCTGAACTATCCTGCCCATGGAGCCTGGCTGCTGCCAGCACATCGCAGCCGAGGCCGGCGCATCCTCCCATCAGCCCCAAGCCTTCCTCAAGCCTCAGTGGGTCATGATCCAGAGGCTCCTCCACCCCCTCAGCAGAGCCCACAGGCCTGGCACCAACCCCAGGGCTGGGGTCACCCTCCACCATGTGATGAATCAAGAAGCCCCAGGGATGAGTAGTCAGGGGCCTCACACCACAGCAGATTTCCTACGGATCCTGCTCTGCCCAGGCTCCTGGGCTCCCATCTTGTTTCCTTGGCTTGAGTACTAGCAATATCTATACCATCACAGCCAAGCCAGCTCATTTAAGCCTCATAATACCACCTGGTTCAAAGGTTTGCTATCAGTCTTGATTTACAGATGAGGAAACTGAGGCATAAAGAATTTAAGTAACCAGCTCAAGTTCAGTCAGCTGGTAAGTAGGTTGAAAAGGCAAGACTTGAACACTAGCATGTCTGACTCCAGGGCCCAGGTCTTTTTTTTTTTTACTTTTTAATTGCTATAAAATACACATAACAAAATTTACCATTTTAACCGTTTTTAAGTGCACAGCTCAGTAGTGTTAAGTACATTCACATTGTTGTACTGACAGATCTCCAGAACTTTTTCATCCTGCAAAACTGAAACTCTGTACCTGTTAAACAGTAACTTCCCATTCCTCCCTCCCACAGCCCCTGGTAACCACCATTCTACTTTCTGTCTCTACAAATTTGACTACTCTGGGTACCTCAGAAAAGGGGACTGGCTTATTTCACAATGTCCTCAAGGTCTATCCATGGTATAGAATGTGTCAGAATTTCCTTCCTTTTTAAGGCGGAATAATATTCCATTGCACGTCTACAAGTTTTGTTTATCCATTCATCCATCAATGGACACTTGGGTTGCTTCCACCCTTTAGCTATCGTGAATAATCCAGCTATGGACATGAGTATACAAATATCTTTGAGATGCTGCTTTCAATTCTTTTGGATATATACCCAGGAGTGAACTTGCTGGATCATATGGTAATTCTATGTTTAAGTTTTTGAGGATCCTTCATACTGTTTTCCACAGCAGTCGCACCATTTTACATTTCCAGAAACAACACACAATGGTTCCAATTTCTCCACATCCTCGCCACCATTTGTCATTTCCCAGTTTTTTTATAGTAGCCATCCTAATGGGTGGGAGGTGATCAGAGCCCAGCTCTTAACCCCAACTCCATGGTGCACTCTGTTCTGAGGCACCTCCGTTCCTTCACGACTGAGGCCTGGCCTTGTTCTTGCCAATACCATTCTCAGGTCTGGGGCCCATCCCAAAACCACATCCCTACAGACGGGCCCCACTCCCTGGTGGCCGCCAGGCCTCCATGTCCATTGCCTGCCAGCCCCCTCTCCACTCACTGCCCACCCCAGGCCCCTGAGAGGCCACCCACCAGCTAACTCCCTGGCCCTGACCTCAACCTGCAACACCACCTCCTCGCATCCCCCAACTCTGCTCACCACCCCCCACCCCTAGGCTGGACACCCCTCCCTGTGCCAGCCTGCAACTTGGGTCCACCCTGTAGACACATGCAGGCAGGAATAAATCTTGGCCAATTTCCCTTTATGTCCTAGTGCTAAGCCCCGACAGAGGTTTTGTAGGTGTTAAATGAATGTCTGATGAATGAATGAATGAAGCCAAGCCTTATTAAGATGTGTGGAGTGGTAGTCAAATTTAAAAATTAAACACAGGGCTTCCCTGGTGGCACAGTGCTTAAGAATCCACCTGCCAGTGCAGGGGACATGGGTTCCAGCCCTGGTCCGGGAAGAACCCACATGCCGCGGAACAACTAAGCCCCTGTGCCACAACTACCGAGCCTGCGCTCTAGAGCCCACAAGCCGCAACTACTGAAGCCCGCATGCCTAGAGCCCGTGCTCCGCAACAAGAGAAGCCACCACAATGAGAAGCCCGCGCACTGCAACGAAAAGTAGCCCCCGCTCGCCGCAGCTAGAGAAAGCCCGCGTGCAGCAACGAAGACCCAACACACCCAAAAATAATAAATAAATAAAATAAATAAATTTATTAAAAAAAAAATTTAAACAGAAACACATCTCAAAGCCTCAAGACTCAGAGCATCACTTACCAACTTACTGTTTAACCCAGGGCAGACGATTCCACCTCTCTTATCTTCTCCTCATCTACAAAGCAGGGGTAAGTGCAGTAGACTCTTATCCCCCTTATCTGGGGGTTCCACCGCCACAGATTCAACCAACCGTAGATCAAAAATATTCCACACACACACAAAAAAATTCCAGAAAGTTCCAAAAAGCAAAACTTGAATTTGCCCTGCTCTGGCAACTATTTTCATATCATTTACACTGTATTACAACTATTTATATAGTATTTACCTCTTATTAGGTATTATAAGTAATCTAGAGATTATTTAAAGTATAGGAGAGGATGTGAGTAGGTTATACGCAAATAGTACACCAGTTTATATAAGGGACTTGAGCATCGGGAATTTTGGAACCTTATTTGGTGCTGGGTGGGTGGATGTCCAGGAACCAATCCCTCAGGGACCTGAGGGAGGACTGTAATGCCTTCCTCCCAGAACTGTTATGAGGAGTGAAAGAGTGGACGTGGGTAAAGCACCTGGCTCGGAGCCTGGGCACAAAGTAAGGGCTCTGAATGGTGACCAGCAACACCATCACAACTCCCTCCTCGATGCTCTCCATCTCTGCTCTTTGACCTGTCATAGGTCCTCCCCTCCCCAACCCACCCAGGGCTCTGGCTCCTCTTTTCCACAGTCGCCTCCCACCCCCTCTCCCCTGAGTGGGACTCCAGTCCACCTGCCCCTCTGCAAACAATCTCTGAGCGGCTCCCCTTGGAGCTCCCATGCTTGTTCTCTCCTCCCGCAAACTTCCTCACCACCTACTCGCTCCCGACCATCTGCTTCCGCCTTCCACTTCTCCCAGGAAACGGTTCTGCCCAGCTTTGCCAGTGACCCCCCAGTCGCAGTTCCAGAAGCGTTCCTTGGCCCTCATCCTCAGACAGACTGGCTGCTCTCCACACTGTTAACCCTCCCCCCACCATCTCCAGACGCCTTCTTTGGCTTTAGCAGTAACTGCATCGCCCAGGTTGGAATCCACAAATGTCGGGACAAGGCTCCCCTGCGGACAGGAGCTCCTCCTGCCCCTGCCCCAGCCGCTGCCCCTCCCCCAGCTCCTCCCTGGTGGCCCTCCCTTCCTGCTGCCCTCTTAATGTGGGTGAAAGCCAAAGGCAGTCCTCCTGCGTCTTCAAAGGATGTACTTTCTTCACCAGGAAACCCCAGCACCAAGCAGTGTTCCTCAGATTGTGTCCTGGGCACCTCCCACATCTGAATCACCTGAATGGCCTTTGCCAAAGACCTGCTGCCTCAGCAACTCTGGAATGGGCCTGGGGATCTGCATTTTATACCAGCTTCCCGGGAGATTTTTCTTCCCAGTGACGTCTCTGTCCCACTGCCCTCCTGGGTCCCATTTCTTCCCCAGGACACCCTCCCAACTGTCTCTCCAGCCTGAACACTCAACAGAGTGACCATCCCCTATTCCTACCTCTAGGGTCATTTTTTCACATGGCTGTTTATTGGTAATTCAAACAAAAGAGGCAGAAGCTAACTTCATGGCTTCTCCTCCAGGATCAGCCACCCTCCCAACTTTACTCTGCAAGATCATCCTCCCAGCCTCGGGCCATAGGGTCCCCTGTGACGTTCCCATTTGCTCTGACGTTCCCATTTGCTCTTTCTGCACCCTCTGCCTCCGTCCAGGCCTGCTTCCTCTCATGCCTTGGCCTCTGCTGTACCCTCCAAACTCTGTGAGGACTGTAACAGTTGCCTGCTGCTGTTATAACACATTACCACATACTTAGTGGCTTAAAACAACACAAATTATCTTATGGTTCTGGAGATCAGAAGTCCGAAATCACTCTTGCTGGGTTAAAGTCAAGACATTCCCAGGGCTGCATTCCTTTCTGGAGGCTCTAGGGGAGAATCCATCTCCTTGCCTCTTTCATCGAGAGGCCACCTGCATTCTGTGGCTCATGGCCCCTTCTTGGCATCACTCCAATCTCTTGCTTCTGTCGTCACATTTCTCCTACTACTGACTCTGACCCTCCTGCCTCTCTCTCTCTAGGGACCCTTGTGATTACGTTGAGCCCACCCACATAATCCAAAATCATCTCCCATCTCAAGATCCTTAACTTAATCACATCTGCGAAGTCCCTTTGGCCCCGTAAGGTAACATATTCATAAGTTCCAGGGATTAGGATGTGGACATCTTTGAGGACCATTATTCAGCCTATCACAATGATCATATTTTCTAAAGCAAGGATCAGAATCATGAAATGTCTTACCACAGGTTTAAAAAAAAAAACTCATTGAACACACATTTTTTTTTGAGCACCTACCATGTACGAGGCGATGGAAACACAAAGATACATGAGACACAGTCCCTGCCCTCAGGAAACTCAAAACCCAATGTACCCATCCAACAAACCCCCTTCTTAAAAAGAAATAAGATTTTCTTCCCTACAGAAGAATTCCAATTAATAAATGTAGAACCAATGAGGGAAATAGAAAAGCAAAATTGGATAATAATGGTTGCAGGCAAGATCCGTTAATGGATGCTAAAATTAGTAGGTGAGAATTTGAGGGCAAAAAGGATATTACATACTCTCAAAGTATCTCCCCCCGCAAATATTTATTAATTGCAAATGGAAAGATAACGTTATAATGGAGAAACCTGCCAGACACCATCTTTTTTTTTTTTTTTGCAGTACGCACGCCTCTCACTGTTGCGGCCTCTCCCGTTGCGGAGCACAGGCTCCGGACGCGCAGGCTCAGCGGCCGTGGCTCACGGGCCCAGCCGCTCTGCGGCATGTGGGATCTTCCCAGACCAGGGCACGAACCCGTGTCCCCTGCATCGGCAGGCAGACTCTCAACCACTGCGCCACCAGGGAAGCCCTGGCAGACACCATCTTAACCAAGAGATCAAGGTTAACATCATCAGCAATGACACATATCAATGTCATCTACCCTCTGATAGGATGCTCTGGGAAGGGCACATCACCTCTGTGGCATTCTTGCCAAAAATGCATAACCTCAATCCAACCATGAAAAAACACCAGAGAAACACAAACGGAAGAGCAATCTGCAAAATAACTAACCAGCACTTTTTACAAATGTCAAGGTCACAAAGAACAAGGAAAGACGAAGGAACTGTCACAGGCTGAAGAAGACTAAGGAGAAATGACAATTAAATGCAATGTGGGATCCTGGATTGGGTCCTGTAACAGAAAAAGGACATTGGTGGAAGAAAACTAGTGAAATACAAATGAAGTCTATAGCTTAGCTAACAGTATTGTACCAATGTTTATTTCTTGGTTTTGATCATCGTGCTATGATTAAGAAAGATGTTAACATTAGGGGAAGCTGGATGAAGGGTGTATGGGAATTCTCTCTGTACTATTTTGGCAACTTTTCTGTAAGTCTAAAATTGTTTTAAAATAAAAGTTTTTTAAAAAATCTTTTTAAAGAACAAAAATACAGCAGTGATAGAAAAACTTCTGTCAGAAATCACAGTCACCATAATCAACTGGTCTCCCCACCACCAACCAGTTGGTCTCTCCCTCCATTTATTGTCCATACCAAAGCCAGGAAACAGAATATCTTAAAACACCATTTTGCACTTGTTACTCTCCACTCAAAACCCCTGGAGGCAAGTGCTTAAAGGGTCTTGTCAACAGGACATGGGAGCACCTTGAAGGGGTCCCACTGGCCAAATGTGGGACACTCTGAACATCAAAATAATGTAGTAACATTATAACAAATTATAACCCAATGAATAAAATAATAATCTGCAAGTCCACGCTGTTACAAACAATCAGGCAAACAACAAACAGATGGAGGAGAAGGTAAAGTTCTTTCTTACAGTAGAACGCCAACTAATAAATAGAGAAGAGATGGTGGAGTTACAAATTTCTCATCAGTGGAACCAAAACTAGTGAATGAAAATTTGATGAATAAGATATTTACATGGCCTCGAAGAATCTCCCTGCAAGTCAATTATTAATAACAAAGGGGAAAATAGTAACTTTTCAGCAGAGAAGCCTAGCTGACACCAAATTACTAAGTAATCCCAGTATTGGGACAAACTGACATCATGTGTCTTCTGACGTGACCCACTGAGAAGGGCACAACGTTGCTTATTTAGCATTCCTCAATACTTACATAGTATTCCTGCCAAAAATGCATAACCTGAACGCAATCATGAGAAAAAAGCAGATGAAGCCAAATTGAGGGACACTCTACAAAATAACTGGCCAGTATTCTTCAAAAATGTTAAGGTCAAGAAAAACAAAGAAAGGCTAAGGAACTGGTCCAAATTAACAGAGAATAAAGAGCCATGACAAGTAGATGCCATGTGTGATCCTGGACAGAATTCTGAACCTGAACAAAACAATAGCTACAAAAGACATTATTCGCACAATTGATGAAATTCTAAAATGAACCGCGGAGTAGATAATAGTATTGTATCGACATTAAATGTTCTGATTTTCATAGCCTTAGTGTCCTTAGAAAAATACACACCGAAGCATTTAGAGGAAAAAAGTTATGCCTCCAATTATTCTTAAATGGTTCAGGAAAAAAAGGTGTTTGTGCGTGTGTGTGTGTATAATATATGATAAAGCAAAGGGGGCAAAATATAAACAATTGAGTCTGGATAAGGGATATACTTTTGTTGCAACTTTTCTTTAAGTTTGAAATTATAACAAAATTTAAAATTACAGTGAACACAAGGAATCTTTTTGGGTGATGAAAATATTCTAAAATTGGACTGTGGTGATGTTTGCACAACTAGATTTGTTAAACATCGCTGAACAGTAAAAAAAAAAATTTATTATAAAATTTTACACACACACACACACACACACACACACACACACACACCCTCGGATGGCTCCCCATTCCCCAGCCACATGGCCTGAGCCTACCCGTTACTTTAATCTTCTCTCTCAGAACTCACCAGCACAAACGTTCACCCCACCAGCTGGATCTCCTTCCCAAACGTATGGCACTCACCTCTGGATGCCCCCAGATTCCTTTGCCCTGGCTTCACTGCTCACTCACCTAATTCCTGCCCAACCTTCAAGGCCCAGTTCAAATCCCACCTCCCCATCACTGTAGGGATACAACTCCTCCTCCATGTCTCACTCCCATCTCCTCATCTCTAACATTGATGGAGTACTTTCTACGCGCCAACGTTATTCTAACCACGCCTACATGGACAATTTCATTTGAACTCACAGCCCTACAAGGTAAATGCTACGTTGCTCCCATTTTACAGATGAGGAAATTGTGTCACTCATGAGTCAGCCAAGATCTCTCAGGTGGTAGTTGATGAAGGCGGGATTCAAACCAGGCCATTCTCACAGCAAAGGCTGCGCTAGTAGCCGCTGTGCTCTACGTCCCTATGGGCATCCTTACACATTTGTTCTTTCACAGACAGACCTTTCTCCCCACCAGGCCACAAGCTCCCAGAGGAGCGAGTCCATACCCTGGACCTCTGCAGACACTCTGCACACGGCAGGTGCCCAACAGCTGTTTGTCCACGGCAGGCTGGGATCCAGAGAGAAAGGCAGGGAGGCTCAAGCTCAAAAAGAGGAGCCAATTCTCCACCCCGAGCACAGCCCAGCTCCCTGGCTACTGCCCAAGGCCCGGCCGTCATCTGCTCTGGGTAATAAGTATTTGTATGGCGATAATTACAGCATTTGGGAAGAAAATCCCATTAAGCAAGAGCCCTGCCGAGCTGCTAATGCCGGCACAGAACTGAGACAGCAGCTCAGCCAAGCTCCCGTCTGCTCCCAATAACGCGGGGGCTGCCTGTCCCCACCGCCCTTCAGCCGGCCCCCAAAGAGCACAGCCGCCCCTGCTGGCAGCCGCGGGCAGCCTGGGCCACCGCAGCCAGCCCCCTGCCTGCGAGAGGGGGCACCGCGAAAGGGGCAGCTCAGTCTCCGTGTGTCCCAAGGTTCTCCAGGGATCCAGAGCGCCCAGTGGCTGCCTGATGAGGGAACAGAGAGCAGGGCCGTGCTGGGATCCGGCCTTGAGTGGCACACAAGTTCCTTTCACAGCCCTGCAATTCTCTGTCACCTTAATAACAATAAAAATACTACCATTTACTGGGCACTTGCTGTGTGCCAGGCCCAGTGCAAAGTGCTTCTCCCAGCATCACCACATTTAATCCTTAGGACCACCCTCTGAAGCAGGTCCTGTCATCATCCCCATTTTATGCGCAAGGAAATGGGGGCCTGAGAAGTCACACTTTCCTCCAGAGTACTTATCCCGGTTTGCAATTTTGTGATTCTCCTCATATTGTGTTGTTCACCTCCATCTCTCCTGCTCGACTGAAACTCGGAGAGAGAGGCACGGTTTCCATTTCTGTCCGGGACTATTCATTCGGCACCATGCAGACCTTCAAGAGACAGCTATCTGTTGAATGAGTGAATTAAACCCCATACCTTGCCCAAGGTCCCCCCCGCTGCTGAATGGCAGAGAGGGGCTAAAAAGCCAAGCAGTCTGGCTCCAAAGCCATCCACCCTGCAGAGACTCCCCGCATGATACTGACCCACGCCTTGTCTCCAAACCCTAAGGGACGCGGGACAGTCCAGGGAAGGAGCATTCTCAGAGCCAGACCCCAGCTTGCAGTCTGGCCAACAATCAAATGCTTGCCCCCCACCGCCCTCTCTCCTGCCCCACCTGAACCCTCAGGCCTGAGCTTCTCAAATAGTAAAACTAAGAGTCACAAAGCATTTTCACACACATAGAATGAGTGAATCCTGGCAAAAACCCTATGAGGTAGTAGGTATCACTCTCCCCAGAGGCAGAACACCCACCATGTGCCAAACACGCCTGCAGGCCCTCTACATGCATTCACTCAGTCCTCACCATCAACCTGCAACCGTCAACCCCTTTCACAGATGGGGAAACTGGGTCTCAGGTCACATGGAGTAGCAGCACCAGGCCGTACCACCAGTCACTCAGAGCCCAGCAATAAGCCCAGTGCACCTGCTACTAGAGACACGAGCTTCACCAGGAGGCAACTCCCCCTGCACCACGTGCGTCTCTACTGCCGGAGCCCATCGAGTCCTGCTCAGAGAGCCCAGGCCGGCCAGGCCCCGGTGGCAGACGTGGCTTCTGTCTCGCGCTCTGACCCCTCTCACCGCAGCCACCATCCAATCAATGTTTGGAATTCCAACCAGGCTCCCAGACAATCAGCCTGGGGGTGCCCTGGGCAGCCTTCCTTGGTCAAAACCACCCACCCCCATTGAACAGGGCCTCCAGACTCGGGGCTAAGCTGGGAGAAGGCATGGGCTTCCCAGGCCTCAGCAGTGGGCAGGGAGCTAGGGCAGTGGACAAACTGGCCAGGAGGCAAGGGGACATACCGAGGAAAGCAGGAGTGTAGGCCCCCATGGCCCAAAGAGCAGCAGAAAGTGCTGGACCTGGAGGCAAACAGAAGCCAGCAGGCCTCCCAGGGCCCTCTCTCCATCCTCAGGCCTCTCTCCTCTCTGCATCCTACACCCACAAGGGGCATCCGCGGCAAGCCTGGAATACAAGTGTCCAGGGTGGAGGGGAGAAATGGTGTCCACACATACTGCACTCTCTCATCACACTCTCTTAAACACTCTAGTCCAAAAGATTTTTTTAAATTAGAAAAAAAAAAAATCCAACTGAAAGGTCCTTGAGTGGAAGAAAAAACGATAGTGGCCATGGCTGGGCCCCTCTGAGTCTGGGCCCTGCAAAGAGACAAGCCCCCAGGCCTCCTCTACCACAGTCCCAACCTTGCCCTGGACTTCAGTTGTTCCACTGCAGTGAATTATTCAGCATCCCTTCCCCACCCACCCAACAGCCCCACAGTCCCTCTGGCTGAACCAATTTCCTCAACAGCTCTGGAGCCTGCACAGCCTCTTCCCAGAAGGCCCTACAGCAAACCAGTGACAATTTCTTCCCACTTGGGGAGGTGGGCTGGACCCGGAGTTACGGAATATATGATCATAAAGTTGCTGGGCAGTGGGAAGCAGCCGCATGGCACAGGGATACCGGCTCGGTGCTTTGTGACCGCCTGGAGGGGTGGGATAGGGAGGGTGGGAGGGAGGGAGACGAAGAGGGAAGAGATATGGGAACATATGTATATGTATAACTGATCCACTTTGTTATAAAGCAGAAACTAACACACCATTGTAAAGCAATTATACCCCAATAAAGATGTTAAAAAAATAATAATAAAATAAAATAAAGTTGCTGGGCCTCACAGGCTGCCGGAGAAACTGCCCAGAAGACAAAAGGCGAACGAATGCACAGCTGCGGTCTATAAAAATTTCACAGCCTCGGAAGAAGCCACTGTTTCAGGCTCTGATACTGCATGACACCCATATTGATTAGAGAGAGCATATGCCACAGTTATTTTGAGCCTGCCCAAGGCCTCTTTTCAGGATGTTCTTTTCCTCTTCAAATGGCTCTTTCGCGGCCTGCCTGTTGAAAAGGCAGGCTCCCTCTGCTTTCTCCAGCCTTTCCCAATCCAAGAAGTTTTGCACACAGCAAAGGTCAGACCTGATGACTTACCCCTGGATCTGAACCCTGAAGTCTCTAAAGGAAAAATCCAGATAGAGAAAGGCCTTCCTGACCCTTCCCAACCTTCCCAGTCTCAAATCCCATCACATTCCACTCCACAGCATGTTTCAGCCCCAGGGCAAAGCTGGTCCGTTCTCCCAGCAGGCCGGCCACACTCCCATCTTCAAGCTTTTTGCTCCTGCATGCCCTGTCTGGGCTGCCTGCCCTCTCTACTTGGCAAAATCCGACCCAACCACTGTTATGTCCCAAAGTACCTTCATAAAATGGTCCATCCTCTGGAAGCTCCTTCACCCCAGAAAAGGGCTTCTAATCCCAAAGCTTCCTCCCCACAGCCCCATTACACTGCCAGAGCTTACAGTTAGGTGCCCCTGCCCGGTCCTCTCAACTGTACATCCCTTGAGGGCAGGGACTTGATCACTCCCAGCTGGAACCTCAGCACCCAGGGCAGTTACGGGCTCCACAAACACTTGCTTTATTAAGTAACAAGACTCTTCTCCTGCTCCTATAATAATAATGGCTCTCACTTAGCAAGCATCATAATGTACCAAGAACTTCCCATACATTACCTTCAGTCCTCACAAGAACCAGAAACCTTACGTATCAGCAGCCTCATTTTCCTGATAGAAAGCAACTAAGGCTCAGAGAAGTTAAGTCACTTGCCCAAGGTCACACAGCAAATAACTGACTTTATACCAGGAAATTTCACTTCCATCTCACTCTGATTGCAAAAGAGCTCAAGAGTTCATCAAAGTCAAAACAGACACTACCCTCAAAACTAAAGGTGGAGAGAGAGCAAGAAATGAAATGACTTCAAAATTCAGATCCAAAAGCAAAGGAGAGGGGCTAAAATTCTCAGACCTAGGCCGCTACCAGGGCAACAGCTGCAGGAGAAATGCCCCGAGGACAAGGTAAAGGAACAGAGATGAGGTCCAGAGGGAACATGGAGCGTGATCCTGCAGCCTCAGGAGTACTTTAGACAGATTTCTGACCCTCCGTCCCTCTCCAGGGCCACACAGGATCCCCAAGGAATCTCTGTTTGTTCCAACCTCTCCCCATGCAGTGCCACAACACACACACACACACACACACACACACACACACACACACACACACACACACACACACACACAGATTCCCATCTAGATTGCAAATTTTCTGAAACCTCCAAGGGAATTCTTCAGTCTCAGCTAAGAAGAGTCTGGGGCAAACGTGCTAACTGCTGACCTTGGTACGGAGTTTGATCCAGGAGACAGTTCTTCCCAGGGTCAGATTTCTGCCTCTGACCAGCTGAGAGTCATGAAAATGTGCTCAAAAGTTCTCAAAATCTTTACGCCTTTCCTGAGAGCCACTGCAGGGACCCAGGAGTGTGAGAAGAAGGAGAAGGCAGATTTCAAAGGGGCCAGCAGCCTCCTCCGAAGTCCAGCTCAAAAATCCCCCGAGGCAGCCACTTCCGCAAGCGCAAGCGGCACAAAGGCCCTTCATGAGGGACTTTCCAAGCAGCGCAGTGGTTAAGAATCCGCCTGCCAATGCAGGGGACACGGGTTCAAGCCCTGGTCCAGGAAGATCCCACGTGCCGCGGAGCAACTGAGTCCGTGAGCCACAACTACTGAGCCTGCGCTCTAGAGCCTGTGAGCCACAACTAGCGAAGCCCATGTGCCTAGAGCCCGTGCTCCGCAACAAGAGAAGCCACCACCATGAGAAGCCCTGCACCGCAACGAAGAGTAGCCCCTGCTCGCCGTAACTAGAGAAAGCCTGCACGAAGCAACGAAGACCCAACGCAGCCAAAAAATAAATTAATAAATAATAAAAATTTTTAAATAAAAAAAATAAAAGGCCCTGCATGAGACCAAAAATCTACACACACAGCCCATGTACATGGGCTCTCCCAGGCTCACACTACTGAGGTGACACCACAGATACCAGGAATTCATGCAGACACACATTCTGCAAGAGAACCTGGGAAAACAACTTATATATGTCTATAAACACACACACATGCTAATCCCACCCCCCCACCCCCACACACATTCTACAAAGCTTGGTGAGTCTAGAAAGGGCCAAGTGTTCTCAAGAATTTAGAAGTGAGCGACAACAGGGTAAGAGAAATGATGGTTTTTATGACTTATCATGGTCAATATCTTTAACCTCATATCTCCCACTCCAAGCTCCTGACCTCTCAGCAATATTCAGGGGCTCCTTGTCCAGGTCATATCTACCCCTCTCTGGGTGCTGAATGTAACATACCCCAAGGCTCAAACCCAAATCCCTCAGGTCCACTGTCTGCCTGGGTTGGGGATGGCTGGATGTGCAGTGGGGGGCAAATGCCTCACACCTAGAAGGAAAAAATTCTAAGGCTCTGGGGCAAACAATGGGGAGAAAGGGGGAGACTAGGACCTTCAACTCCATCCCATCCTGCTGCCTGTCACCAGCCTACAAGCCCTCAGAGCCCAAATGCACACCTCCCACTCAGAACACAGCCCAAGCCCCATGTGCCCAAAAGGAGACATGGTGCCTGGTGAGAGTGAGCTTCCCTTCTGGGTGCCAGGAAGGCTTTCTGGCACCAATTCCCAGGCACCCTGGAGAAATAAAGTGCTGGCGCAGTGGGAAGGCCCGCCGTGCTGAGCGCAGGGTGCAGGTGTGAGGATGGGAGCTGGCAGCCCCGCGAGGGCCCTCTGAATCCCAAGAAAGGGAAACATTGGCGCTCCTGGCTCCTGGCTCTTGGCTCCTGGCTCGGGAGGGACCCTGGCAAGCACTGACTCATTTATTGGCTGCAGAGCCCAGGCCCCTACGGTCCTGCCCCCACCTTTAGCCCTGAATTGCATCGGGGTGGGAGGGCAACCTCGAGGCTCCCCGCGGGCTGCGGATGAGGGCCATACTCACAGGCGCTCCGTGTTCCGTGGAATGTTCTTGGGGACGGCCTGCAGCCCCGTGCCGTGGCAGTCCACCGTGGTGCCGGTGCAGGTGCAGAGGGCGGGGCACGCCGTGGCGCCCAGGCGCCACGCGGCTGCCCACAGCAGCAGCCAGAGCTCGGGCCGGACAAGCCCCGCCGAGGGCCCCCTCCAGGGCGTCAGCGCCATGGTGCCCTCACCGCGTCCCGCTTGCTTGCCAGACGGCAGCAGCCGCTTACCATCCCCGTCCGGGGTGGCCTCCAGGTGCAGTCCCGGGGCAGAGCCACCGAAGAGACCGCGGGTTTGTACACTGCGCCCTTGCGGGCTGGGTGGCACCTTGCTCCTCCAAGCGACGGCGCCTGTGCGCGGACGAAGGGAGGGCGCTCGGGCGGAGGGCGCTCGGCTCCTCTCCGGTTTCTCGCGGGCTGCGTCTCCCTCCCTCTCTCCAGCTCCCAACTGACTACTGCGAGGAGGAAAATGGGCAGGCCCCGCGCGCGCACGCACCCCGCGCGCACACACACACACACACACACACACACTCACACTCACACCCGCACGCTCGCTCCCACCCAGCAGTCATCCATCAATCGAAAAGCACACAACCAGAGCCAGACTCCTCCCCCCTCCCCGCCCC
>NW_006783561.1:1380113-1382604 GCF_000442215.2 Lipotes vexillifer
TCTGGCTGCCGCAGCTTACACTTTCAAAGGTGGAACCTCCGAGAGCGGGCAGGGGCTGCGGGGGGAGGGGAGCCCACAGTTGGACCCGTCAGGTCGCGACCCTCTCCAGCTCTCCCTACACACACACACACACACACACACACACACACACACACACACACACAGAGTGAGGATGCGCACACTTAGACGCACGCACCCGGCTCCCGCAGTCCCAGCTGCTGGTCCAGAGAGGGGGGAGGGGGATCTTATTTTGCCGCCTGGACCCGTTCCCCAGGCCACAGACACGCTCTCCCCGACGGCTGAAATGGTTCTAGGGCCCCACCAGACTTGCTTTTTCAATTCTTGGTGAAAGGAAGCCCCGAGCCCCAGGTGACCTCTCCAAGCCACCTACTTCACTTAGCCTGGGACCTTGAGGGTGCAACAGGAGCACTGGGCGGAGGGGGCTGGGGGGTGGGCGGTGCACCAAAGCCCTCGGCCCAGCAAGCCTCCTCCCCTCCCTCAGCGCAGTCTCTGACAAGATGGCAGCAACCCCACTTCTCCAAGGGAAGTGCGGAAGTGATAGTGACCAGAGTGATAGTGACCCTGATTTGAACAGTTGCACAACCGGGAGATGTTATTTCTGCCCATCGGGCTACCCTGGCTTCCCAGAATATCAGTGGGGTTTGGAAATCCAGCAGATACCTTAGTGCTCTCACACCAGGGTTCCTCCATTTGTGACAGGTGAAAACAGATGAAAACGAATATTCAGTCCTGTCATGAAAGGACCACTGAGAAAGCCAGGAAAGGGCTTGAAGAGAAGCACCACAGGCCACCCACATCAGACCCTGGGCTTTCACAGTCCTCTAGGCAGGCACTTTGCTCACTGTAAGACCGATGTGGTCATGGGTGTGAACAGGAAATCCAGGTGGAGAGAGGATTGACCTCAACCCAGAAAAGATAAGGACCTCCCCCAAATCAAGGAGAGCTGTGGTTTGTTGGTACCATAGGACCCATACATTGTTTTTCCATCAGTTGGGGCCCCTGTCAAGGCTGCTTAGAGTCCAGCAAGAAGAGTAGTTGAACAGGTCAAGAAGCACTTCGAAGTCAGAAAGAGAAAAACAAATACTGTATGCTAACGCATATATGGAAACTAAAAAAGCGGTACTGATGAACCTAGCGGCAGGGCAGGAATAAAGACGCAGATGTAGAGAACGGACTTGAGGACACGGGGAGGGGGAAGGGGAAGCTGGGACGAAGTGAGAGAGTAGCACTGACATATACACACTACCAAATGTGAAATGGATGGCTAGTGGGAAGCTGCTGCATAGCACAGGGCGATCAGCTCGATGCTTTGTGATGACCTAGAGGGGTGGGATAGGGAGGGTGGGAGGCAGACGCAAGAGGGAGGGGATATGGGGATATATGTATACATATGGCTGTTCACTTTGTTGTACAGTAGAAACTGACACAACATTGTGAAGCAATTATACTCCAATAAAGATGTGAAAAATATAAAATAAAAAGTTTGGGGAAGATGGAAAAAAAAAAAAAAAGAAGCACTTGCCCTCAAAGGTGGTGGCTACCTGGGTTTCTCCTTGGGGAAAAAACCAGAAAGAAAAGGTGGCTGGTCCAGGAGGTGCCAGGGGTAGGCACAGCACAGTACAGTCTATCAGAGCTGGTGATGTGGTACTGAAAGACCCCACAAGATTAAAGCTTCCTCACCCACCAGGTACCAAAAGCCTCAGGGGTTTTCTTCATTTTTCTTTTCCATCTTGATGAAAAATTTGCAGTATCTCTACTGTCATAAACAGATAGAACCAGGGCCATAACTAATGTGACTGACAGTTCTTTTGAAAGTTTTCACAGTTTTATCTATGACCTCTAACTAGGGCCATGGGTCCTGGAGCACCAATTCAATGACAGTTCACGGGGAGGGGGCTTTCTCAGGGGTCCCTGTGCGGTATGATCTTAGGCAGCCCTTCCACAAGTCCAGCCAGGTCTGCCTGCCATGCACAAGGGCCTCCTCTCCCCTCTCCTTCACGAATTCCTTCTTCTCCCGCAGCTCCACAGGGCGCTCAGCCCCTTTCCTCTCCCCGGCTGCCTCAGGCGGAGTTAAGTCCCCGTTCCTCTGAGCCTGCTGCTCTGTTTATCCCCTCTTAGCTGGAGCTCTGTTTACACATGTGGCTCCTTCCCTGACCCTCCTCCTGGAGCAAAGCCTTCCCCCACTCCCCACCCCTCACGGCTTCCTCATCTCCTCACTTTGGCACTTAACCCAGCACCTGGCACTTAGTAGGCCTGTCACAGACAGCACTCAGACTGTTGAAGGCATCTGGTCTCCAACCTTCGGCTCCAGCGGTGCTTCCCTGGCCCCATGACCTCAGAGGGCTCCTTGGAAGCCAGGACCCATGTGGGGAGGACGAGAGTGTTGATTAATGGGAAACATGGCCTGGGGGCTTCAGACTGGCAGGGTGGAGGAGTGACAAGAGGGGTGGGAGCAGACGGAGCGGGGCGG
>NW_006783561.1:1382741-1385476 GCF_000442215.2 Lipotes vexillifer
TGGGGGGGGGGGGGGGGGGCTGCAAGATTAGCTCTGCCAGTGGCTCCTGAGAGCCAGCCGCTGCCCTAGAAGCTTCCAGACTAGGATGGACAGTGAGTCCCAAGCAGGCCTTGAGCCAAATTGTCACCGCCTGGCAAGGCCTGGCCTTTCCTTTAAAGGGGAGAAGGAAGGAGGGCTCCTCAGAGCAATGACAAAGACTCCCCCTGCCAGCCCATCATGGGAGGCCCTGCCCCAGCAGCCGGGCAGCTCCCCAACTTGGCTCCCATCCCCAGTTCCTCCACCCCAGAATCTGGCCGGCTCCCCGACTGGGGAAGCAGATCACCGTGAATGAACGCAGCTCATTAACGTTCCCAGCACATTTCCTCCTTAAACAGCAGCCTGGCCAGCAGCAACCCTGCCGTCCCACCCGCCTTGCTTTTTCAGCTTCCTCTCGCATGCCCCTTCCTCTGTTGGATCTCCCTACCCCCTGCCTACAGCCGGGCCACCTGCTCCCTCTGCACGGGTGGGGAAGAGGCAGGCCTGTCTCACTGCTTCTGCCAGGAAGGCCCCTCCAAGCCCTGCTCTGCCCACTGGCCACCAGCAGGGCAACCCCCCAGGGGAAACTTGGGGCTGGGTCTCCCCAACCCAGGGGTGTGAGCCTCCTCTGCATCCCCTCAGCGTCACATGCTCAGGACTTGAGGGGCCCCTCCTGCCTGTGACTCAGGGAGAAAATGCCCTCCTTCCAGCTTTCTGCACCACCAGCCCCTCTGGAGCGCAAGAAGGTGGAGAGCCGGGGTGAGGCTCACCTTGGTTTGGATTTCCAAACTACACAAGGCAAGAATGAGACAGAATGCCTGCTATTTCAGCATTCACTGAACACCATTTATTGACTATCTATGTACAAAGTACATTGTACTGGGACTCAGCAATTCAACGGGGAATACGAATGGCCCTGGCCCACAGTGAGCTGATGGTCCAGCAGGGGGACAGAAAGAAAACCCCACTCAGCATGATAAGTTTGGTAATAGGGAATGTGGAAGTGCAGAGAAGCCAGAGTGTAGGACACGGGGTAAGGCTGGAAGACTTCCTGGAAGAAAAGGCAGTTGAGCTTAGTCTTGAAGGATAAATAGGCATTGGCGGGCAACAAAGAGGAAGAAAGTCTTTCTGGCCAAAGAGAACTGCGAGAGGTAAGGCACACAAACAGCAGCAGCATCCTCAGTGGCTGAGTTGCAGCAAGTTCTGTAAGGCTGGTGCACGGCAGGGGGTTCAGGTGGGGAGTGCTGGCAGAGGTCAGAGAGCTGATGCGGGCACATCCCAGAGGCCCTGGTGCAGCCATTCTCTGGTTTATTGGGCTTTCAGAATCTCCTGGCCTGTCCCTGTGCCCAAGCACATGCCTATATATGTGTGTGCTTGGAACGCACTATCCCTCAAATGAGAGACAGTAGCTTCCAGGGAGGGGACTGGGTAGTGGTAGGGGGATAGTTTCAGCACATGTCATTGTTGTTGTTGTTTTCCTACTGTTTGGATTTGTTCACCTGTGTAGTATGACCTAACCCCCCATTACCACCTATACATTGTTTTAATCCCCAGGGATGCTTATTATAAATGCCTATTCCTAGGACCCACCCAAGACTTTAATCAGAATCTTCACTGTTAGCAAGCTGGAGGGTGAGGCAGTATGATGCTGATGCAGGTGGTTCCAGAAACCATGCTCTAAGAATCAAGGCCTAGTGTGCTGAGTTAATGAGTTTGAACTTGGACCTGAAAACTCTGGGGAGCCATTGAAGGAAGGGGCCTGGCAGGAACAAAGGGTCTGAGGCCTGCCTGTCTCCCTCCTCCTCTCCAGCTTCCACACGCTTTTAGTGAGGATGAGACACATCAAAGAGGAAGATAGCCACAGGGGAATGGAGAGGGACAACTGGAGCCAGGTGACACTGGTTACACTAGCTTCAATCTCAAGATGCCAGAGCTGGAAAGAGATTAATAAATGATCAAATCCAAACACCACTGACCGGCTGGTGGCCCAGAGGCAACCAGCCTAACCTCACAAAGGAGTTGCAGGGGTGAGCCGTGAATGAGGCTGGATCTTTCTCTGCTAGGCCCACACCTGGGTGGAACCCGGCATCCACTCCATCCTGGGCTCTCCTCCTGACCCTGTCACTCTCACAGGGATTGAGGAAGCAGGAGTCCCTGGAAGGTCACAGCAGCAGAACTCAGGATATTTTAGCTTTCACCTCTAACCCCCTTGATGTACTCAAGTTTGAAGGAGGCTGGACCACTTGAGGCTGTCAATGACAAAGCCTGAAGCTGGGACACACTCCTAGACTTAAGATCAGTGGCCTTTATAGAAGCCACCATATGCATCCAGGACAACTCTGGCAGATGAGAAGCACCGGGGGCAAGAGAGAAGCAAAGCGGGGAGGGGAAGAGAGAAGAGGAGAGGGAAGGGAGAGAGCAGGGTGAGAGTGTGCAGGCAGCAGTTTGCTCACTCACTCATCAAACACTGATCGCTCACCAACTGTGAGCCAGGCTTCGGGAATATAAGAGATTTTCGCTTGGGGCTCATCGGGCTTCTTGTATCTGGTTCATAGTTTTTATCAAATGTGAAAAGTTTTTAGCCATTGTTTCTTCAGAAGTTTTTATGTTCCCCTCCTCTCTTTTCTCTCCTTTGGGGACCCCACTGACACACATATTAGGCCACTTGAAGTTGTCCAATAGCTCACTGATGCTATGGTCTTTTTTTTTTTTTTTTTTTT
>NW_006783561.1:1386048-1387173 GCF_000442215.2 Lipotes vexillifer
CCCAGCCGCTCCTTGGCATGTGGGATCTTCCCGGACCGGGGCACGAATCCGTGTCCCCTGCATTGGCAGGCGGACTCTCAACCACTGCGCCACCAGGGAAGCCCCGATGGTCATTTTTTTTTAGCCTCATTTTTCTCTGTGTTTCATCTTGGTGAGTTTCCATTGTTGTGCTTTCACGTTCGTTATCTTTTCTTTGGCGCTGACTAACCTGCTGTTACTCCCATCTAGTACAATTTTTATCCATCACATTGTGGTCTTCATATCTAGAAGATCTATTTGGGCCTTTCTTTTATCATCCATGTATCTTCTCATATTTCCCTCTACCTTCTCGAGCATATGGAATACAGTCATAATAGCTACATCTGTGAATTCTATTATGGGTAACATTTCTGGGTCAGTTTTGATTGATTGCTTTTTCTCTTCATTTTGGGCCATATTTTCCTACTACTGTGTATCCTGGGAATTGTAAACTGAATGTCAGACATTGTGGATTTTACCTTGTAGGGTGCTAGATAGTCTTGTATTTTTAAAAACTACTATTGGGCTTTTTTCCAGAACAGAGTCAAGTTACTTGGGAACAATCTGATCTTTTGAAGTTTGCTTTGGAGCTTCTGAAGGCAAGACCAGAGTAGTCTTTAGTCTAGGGCTGATTTCCCCACTACTGAGGCAACATTCTCTGAATACTCTACCCAATGCCCTGTGAATTTGGCGGCTTTCTGCTCTGGCTGGCATGAACACCAACTCTGTGGGAGCTCCAAGGATGGTTCTGCACTGGGGGTGGGATGGGGCACCACAGGGAGGAACCATCTGGAAATCCCTGGTCGCTCTCTCTCTCTCTCTCTCTCTCTCTCTCTCTCTCTCTCTCTGTGCAGCCATTTCCTCTCCCGTCTCCCCTGAGAACTCTAGCCCCTTCGGCCTCCCGAACTCTCCCCTTCGACTCAGGTTCCACCTGGGTGCCCCTCTTGCTTTGTGGCCTGGAAACCCTCTCCAGGCTGTAAGCTAGGGGACAATTACAGTGCTCACCACACTCGTTTTTCCTCTTTTTTTTTTTTTTTTTTTTTTTTTTGTACGCGGGCCTCTCACTGTTGTGGCCTCTCCCGTTGTGGAGCACAGGCTCCAGACGCG
>NW_006783561.1:1387856-1393276 GCF_000442215.2 Lipotes vexillifer
CGTGGCCCCTGCATTGGCAGGCGGACTCTCAACCACTGTGCCACCAGGGAAGCCCATCGTTTTCCCTCTTAAAGGAATCATCATCCCATAAGACCAGTTGTCCAATGTCCAAAAACGGTTGTTTCATATATTTTTGTCTGGCTCTTTAGTTGTTTAAGGTGAGATGGTAAGTTTGGCCCATTGCTCCCTCTCCACCAGAAACAGAAGTTTGTGAGAGATTTTTAGCAATCCTCTGTACCCTCCAAACACTCCCAGTGTGCTGTGGAGAGAGAAGCAAACAATCACATGATCCTGACGAGTGCCCTGAACTGGCCAGAGAGGAAGTGGCCTCAGCCTCGAGGGGCTTCTTTCAGTTGAAGAAGCACCTCCCACTCTCTGTGAGTGACAGTCCCGACGCTGGATGCCCTTCCGGTCGTTCTCAGCCTGACTGGGTCCTCCTCATCCTAAGCAGCACCTCCTCAGGGAAGCCCTCCCTGACCCGCTTAGGGGTTAGGTAAGCCCCTGCCCTGTCGTGTGATCTCCTGGCTCCCTGCACCTCCCCTCAGAGCACGAAACTGTCATTTGTAATTACTTGTTTATCTATCTCTCCTCCCGCCTAGGCTGAAGCGACAGGTTTGCATCTATCTTGTTCCCTAATGCCTGTTCAGGGCCTGGCACATGGAAAATGTGGGGAATAAGTATTTTTTACTAAAGTGTAGGGGCGCCATTCTGGAGAGGGGGGATCTTGAGAACAAAGGTGCAGAAAAGGCAGGCCTCCTAAGTCAGGGCAATGAAGAGGCACATTTGTTCCTCGGGGTGGCACAAGATGGGGTGGTGGGGAGAGAGTAGGATGCTGAGGAACTGGAGGCCAGGCTGAGACCCTGGGATGTTATCCTGGGGGCATTCATGAGCCAGTGGGCGGCTGCAAATGGTCAGTACATGACACAGGTTGGGTTCCCTGGGAAGAGCCTCTGGGTTGGAGAGGAGCTTGCAGAGCATTTATTAGGGAATGCTCTTAGGGTCACTGCCGTGGGAGGGAGGGGAAAGGGCATGGTCGGGCAGAGGGCAATGCTGAGCTGTGATGCTGTTTCAATGGCAGCTTTACAGGAAGTTCTGAAGATGAGATGAACCTCTGGAGCTGTTCCAAGTGTGGCAAGAGTGCTGGGCCTTTATCCAATGGCATTGACCAGACACTGGACGACGGCTGCCCCTGAAGGAGGTGTAACCTTGGGTAAGGCAGTATTCTTCAGCTAAGGGCAGCCCCCAGTGAGGGCTGACAGCTGATGGCCATCCTTGGGCAAATCCTCCAGCAGCTGGGGGATAAGTCCTTCATTTCCGGAGGCAGATCCAGGCACTGCATCACAGCATCCACCACTCCACCTGTACAAGTAGCATTTATGGGGCAGTAGGGGGCCGAGGGGAGCCCATAAGAGGAATAGTTAACTTAAGAGACCAAGGAAGACTTCCAGTACTGAATAAAAGCGAAGATCTAAAGGATGACTAGGAATTAGCCAGGCCAGCAGAAGTGAGGGAAAAGTGTTCCAGACAGAGGGAACAGAGTAGAAGGCCCAGAGGCAAGAATAGGCACAGGGCCTTTTGGCATAATTGGAAGATTTTTCAAGAGGGAGACGAGACTGGGGTGGTAGTCTAGCAGAGGCAGATCCTAAAGGGCTGAGTAAATCTGTTAAGGAATTGGGCTGAATCCTGAGGGGACTCGGAAGCCACCTGGGGGCGTTAAACAGAGGAGTGAGATATGATTGCTTTTCTCTCCTCTGCTTGTCCTCTGTTCAGCCCCTTCTGCCTCCTGTGGCATATGAGAGAGAGAGGGCCCTGTTTGGAAGCACATCGTAAACCCCAAACACCCACATGAGAAGGAGGAGGCAGCCTTCTCTACTGGAGCCAGGCTGCAGTCCTCCAAAGTCCAAGAAAATGACAAAAATTGGCATCTGGGAGCTCATTAATCCCCTCGTGTCTTGGAGGCCTCATCTGTAAAGAATAATCCTAACAACTAACACTTCCATTGTGCCTATAAATTCTAAGGGCTTATACTGTTTCAAGAGCTTTGCATACTAAATCATTTAATCCTCCCAACAAACTTATGAGGTAGGTACTATTTTTACAAATGAGGATGTCGAAAGCATCAGAGAGGTTTAGAGACTTACCCAAGGTCACACAGCACATGGGTGGCAGAGGTGTGATGTAAAATGGGGATAAGATCCACCTCCTAAAGAGGGTGTGGGAATTAATGGAAAGTACATACAAAAGTGTCTTATGCTGTCCTGGCATGTGGAAAGTGTGTTCTTTTCAAAAACACCCAAAACTCGTAAGAGTTTTAGGTTAGGGAAAAGGTCTGTCTAGAGAAAATTCCTTCGACAAACACTATATAATTAATTTTGTAGGACTGCCTTCTCTCCTTTTTCCTCAGCTCCTTCTGCAAATGATGCTTTCTGGGTCTGCCTAGCAATGTAACTGACACAGAGTCCAGATATTCTTAGAGCTTTTCTTGTCTTCATAGACCGTGGGTGGGGTCTTCTAATCTCAAATGTAGTAATCCTTCTCAAACTGAACAAAAACCTAAGTTCAGCAGTTCATAGCCTAAAAACATTAAATGCATTTCATTGTAAATCTAATTTCTTTTTAAAAAAACACCAAAATGGTAACATCATTAGAATTATAGGTGATTTTTAACCTCTTCTTTTATACTCTTCTCTATTTCCCACATTTTCTACAATAAACAGCCTATAACCAAAAAATTTAAACATTATTTTATAAATAAAAATGTAATTACTGGGCTTCCCTGGTGGCGCAGTGGTTGAGAGTCCGCCTGCCGATGCAGGGGACACGGGTTCGTGCCCCGGTCTGGGAGGATCCCACATGCTACGGAGCGGCTAGGCCCATGAGCCATGGCCACTGAGCCTGCGCGTCTGGAGCCTGTGCTCTGCAAAGGGAGAGGCCACAACAGTGAGAGGCCCGCATACCGCAAAAAAAAAAAAAAAAAAAAAATGTAATTACTAAATCTGTAATTATTGCCTGAATAAAATTACCATTAAGTTTAATATACCAAGTCTAATGATTTTATGAGCAAATAAATGCTAAATAACACATTTTACATTCCTGCACTGACAGAGCTGCTATAGATCTGCAGAGGGTGCTTAAAAAATAAGTGATGTCTTGTATGAAATATCTAGAACAGGCAAATTCATAGAAACAGACAGCAGACTAGAGATTACCAGGAGCCAGAGGGAGAAGGGACGGGAAGTTACTGCTTACTGGGCAGAGTTTCCGTTTGGAGGGATGAAAAGTTTTGGAAATAGCGGTGATAGTTGCACAGCATTATGGGTGTAATTAATACCACTGAATTGTACACTTTAAAAAATGGTTAAAATGGCATTTTAAACAATTTTTATATATTTACCACAACAAAAAATAATAAGTGATGGCTCAGTTAAGGGAGAAGATGTGGCCCAGAATGCCCTGTCCTCCCGCTGGTCCTTGTCTCCTGCTGCCCAGGATGGGCCCAATAAATGATAAAAGCAATAGTGATCACTAACAGGGACTGCCACCCAGAGATTAAATAACTTGCTCACCATAGATCACCCACAGGGTAGGGGACCTGGACTTGAACGCAGGCAATCTGACTCCAGATGTCACACCTTTAACCACTTCTCTGCACTCCACCATGACAGCACTATCTGCCGTAGATTTCACACATGACATGAATCATCTGCAGGTAACCCTGCAAGGGAGGTACTGTTATCCCTACGTACAGACAGAATCCGAGGCTTAGAGCGAGCTGATTGCTGGGTTATCCAGCTGGGTGCGGGAGCGGGAGCAAGGCTGCATTCTCAGCCCCTGGCCAGTGGGTGGGCTAGTGTCTGCAACGGCCAGACGACGGTGTAAGGGACCCATTGCGAGTGGAAACAACCTGCGCGGTATTTAAACTGTGAGGGACTAGGGGAGGGGGAGTAGGAAAGGCTTGAAGGGGTTTTCAGGGAGGGCAGGACAATATTTAAACTGATTGTTAGGCTGCTTTGCGCTTCTGCCAAGCCAGTTTGTGTCCTTGGAGGGTCTCTCAGCGTCTTCAGTGAACATTCATCAGCTGGCCTGGGCTGGCCGGGGCAGCGGCCTGGCACCTAGGGTCCTGGGAGGGCTCAGAGACACTTGCCCCCTTTGGGCTCTGCCTGGAGGGAAGCGCATGGGGCGCTGCCGTGGGTTCCCAGGGCAGAGAGAAGGGCGAGGGAGGCGGGACGTGCAAGGGCAGGGTGGGGCTGTCTGGACCTGGCACCTGAGGGTGGGGACGTCTGCTAAGCGGGGCTCGGAGCAGAGCTAAACCAATGGCTTTTGTTGGATCCAGCAGAACATCACCTCTGGACGAACGGGGGTGGGAGCGGGCGGCATAGAGCCCCTCTGGGAGATCTGAGGCACCATCTTCGTGAGGCTGAGGGCACACTTGCACCCAGGCAAGCTCCAGGTTGGTCCAGCTCTATGAATAAGTCTAGCAGCCCAGCCACTCTGTCCAGTTTCCCTCGGTGGGGACAGATGCATAGCACCCCAGCATAGCACAGTATAACACTTCTCCAGAGGTAAGCATTGCAATGCCCCCATTTTACAGGTAAGGAAGTAGAGCCCTAGAGGAGAAGTAAGGGACCCAGGTCACGAGCTGATGGGGATAGGGGAGAAATGCCCTCTCCTTACCTCATCACAATTTGTATATTGAGAGTGTGTCTGCCTTCCCGCCTATCTAATCAGCTTTCGTGCCGTTCATGTTTACAGTCTAGCACCCACGTCGGTACCTGGAACTTAGTAAATGCTCAGTAAATGTTTGTGAAATTAAGATGAACTGGGATAGGAAACTCAGGTCCTCAGCCTTTGAGGAAAGATAAAATTTAGAAATCCAGGAATAATACCAGTTGTTCCCAGCCAGAGCAGCTAGAGTCTGGATAAATAGACCCGACCCAGCTGTCTGGAGAGGGTCACCCAGGCAGCTCCACTCCTTTTTGCAGTGAAAATAAGTTCTGCTGCCTCCAGCTGCCCACCCCCAGGGGCTTCAGGTGAGAAAATCACCTGAGGGCTTTGCCTTAAAACCTTAGAGTTGGAAAGAAACTTCCATAGCCTCTATTTCAGTCTATGTAATGTTTTCTTAAATTATTTTCATTAAGTTCATTCAATTCATATTTATGTGCATCCATCATGAACAAGGCCCTGTATTACTGAAACAAGAAGTGTGATCCTTGTTAAAATTAGAAGCGGGCTTCCCTGGTGGCGCAGTGGTTGAGAGTCCGTCTGCCGATGCAGGGGACACGGGTTTGTTCCCTGGTTCGGGAAGATCCCACATGCCGCGGAGCGACTGGGCCCGTGAGCCATGGCCGCTGGGCCTGCGCGTCCGGAGCCTGTGCTCTGCAACGGGAGAGGCCACAACAGTGAGAGGCCCGCGTACCGCA
>NW_006783561.1:1393400-1415840 GCF_000442215.2 Lipotes vexillifer
AAAAAAAAAAAAAAAAATTAGAAGCAAGTTTATAAGTCAGGAGTTTTCTACAGCCGGAAGTATTTAGTCAGCAAACACAAGCCTTCAATACAAACTGTACATACAGCAGCAATTATTTCAAAAAAAAACAAAGTGCTAAGATTAAAGATGTCATTTTTTTTTAGAGAAATTATTTGCTTCTGAATGGGAAAAAACAATTTTTAGGCACAGAGAAATGATCAGTGGAGTAGGGAGGTATCTCAAGCCTTTTTCCAACAGATATCGACAAGGTCAGCTCTAGGACAAATAACCGGGAGCTGAAGATTTGACGTGTGGCAAAACAAGCCTAGACAATCCCTGAAAAATCAGGAAAGAATTAGAGGGAATTCAAGAATTATTCAAGCCTGCAGAAAACCAAAGCTCAATTAACTAATTGAAAATAGGAAATATTGCAAAAATATGAAAATAGTGAAAGGTTAGAGGATGAGCTGCCTGGTTGTATGGGTGTTTGCTTTTCTTTAAGTCTTGCTCCTGATATCATACCTCAGAGTCAGAGTCTGAGTTCAACAGCTCCCTCAGGGAGACTGTTCATATTTGATGCAATTCAGTGCTTTGTGAGTAGAAATCCAGCTAAACATTTATGTACCCTATGATCCAGCAGGTTCTCTCCTGGAGATATAGATATAGATTACTGTCTTAGCTTTGGCAGCTATAACAAAATACAGTAGACTGGATAGACTGGGTGGCTTGAACAAGGCATTTTTTTCTCACAGTTCTGGAGGCTGGGAAGTCCAAGTGCAAGTGGTAGAAAGGCAGGTCCCTCTTCCTGGCTGCCTTCCTGCAGTATCTTCACATGGCAAATAAGAAGGTCTGGTGTCTCTTCCGCTTCTTGTGAGGACACTAATCCCATCTTGGGGGATCCACCCTTATGACCTCATCTAAACCTAATTGCCTTCCAAAGGCTCCACCTCCTAATACCATCACATTAGGGGTTAGGTCTTCAACACATGAATCTGGGGGGACACAAATGTTCAGTCCATAACAATACCTAACAGAAATGAAGGGTGTAGCCCACCAAACAATGTATACAAGAATATTTATAGCAGCCTCATTCATAATAGCCCAAGCTTGGAAATGACTCAAACGTTCAGCAACAGAATGGATAAATACATTGTGGTGGATCCGCACAATGGAATAATGAGCAAGAACAAACCACACAGAAACATGAATGAATCACACACAAACATGAATGAATCAGCATTATGCTGAGTGAATGAAGGTAGATACATGAATACATAATGTTTAATTCAATTTACATGAAGCAAAACACAAGCAAAACTAATCAATGGTGATAGAAATCAAAATAATGGTTGTGTTTGAGAGAACAGTGACGAAAAGGGGCATAACAGAGACTCTGGGCTTCTAGAAATATTCTGTATTTTGATCTAAGTGGTGGTAGTGTGTGTGTGCGTGTGTGTGTGTGTGTGTGTGTAAAAATACACCAAGTTGGGACTTCCCTGGTGGCGCAGTGGTTAAGAATCCGCCTGCCAGTGCAGGGGACACGGGTTCAAGCCCTGGTCCGGGAAGATTCCACATGCCGCAGAACAACTAAGCCCGTGTGCCACAACTACTGAGCCTGCGCTCTAGAGCCCGCGAGCCACAACTACTGAAGCCCGCGCACCTAGAGCCCATGCTCCACAACAAGAGAAACCACTGCAATGGGAGGTCTGAACACCACAATGAAGAGTAGCCCCCGCTCGCCACAACTAGAGAAAGCCCATGCGCAGCAACAAAGACCCAGCGCAGCTATAAATAAATAAATAAATAAACTTTAAAATAAAGAAACACCAAATTATACACTTAAAATTGTGCTCTTTCTGAAGGTTATACCCTAATTAAAAAAAAAATCATTTCTATCAGGGATGACAAGTACATGGTGGGCTTGCTACCACGGTCCCCTCCCTTGCCCATTAATTGCCCATTAATATTAATTAACCACCATACTCCTTTTCGTTGAGCTCAGCACCGGAGCCATTCTCAATTCAGCACTCCAACCAGTCTGCTTTGAGACAAAAACAATTGATGTTCCTTCATGTATACGCAAGTATCTTAATTAAGAGAGAAAGTTTGATGCTATCATCTTCAATTTGCTTCTCCACACTTTGGGGAAGCCTGGTGGCAGGCTCCCTGAATTCCAGGCTCAGTTCCCAGGAGAAAGTGGCTTTGGAAGAGCAGATTTGGAAGCTGGAGAATGAGGGTGTGAGGGGCACACAACTGGGAGGAAGCCCCCTGACTGAGGGCTGGGGGATTAACTCAGTACCACAGGTAACGTGGGGCCCAGCCAAGGCGAGAATTTGACTGAGGCCCACTTTCTACCACATAGAACAAACTGGTCTTTCTCTACTAGCAGAGAATGAAGGAAGAGGAGGGAGGGAAAGGCTGGACTGCAGGAAATAACACCCTCTTGATTTACCCAAGGTCCTCTGGCAGCTGGAAACGTAGCTGCCACGTCAGCAGTCACCCCAGCTCATCTATGTATTTTCAGGGATGCTAACTCCTCCTGTTCACTCTTCACAGCTTACAAAATCTTCTGCATCCTCTATCACACAACCACGTGATCCGGACAAAGTGGAAATAGCTCCCCTCCCCCCGGCATTTGAGGTTTTAAAACTGAGGTTCAAAATGCTGGAGAGGGTGTGGAGAAAAGGGAACCCTCCTACACTGCTGGTGGGAATGTAAATTGGTGCAGCCACTATGGAAAACAGTGTGGAAGTCTCTTAAAAAACTAAAAATAGCACCTGTCACACGCAGCACGTTCGTGGGGAACCCGGTGCAAAACCATTTGTAGACGATCTGCTTCTGGGTCAGGGTTTCATACATAGCAGAGCAGCTCCCTTGCTGTGAGCTATTGAAACTCATCCCTCAATACAGGGTTTGTTAAAAAAAAGGAGTGGGGGGAATTTTTTAAAAACTAAAAGTAGAGTTACCATATGATCCAGCAATTCCACTTCTGGGCATATATTCGGAGAAAACTATAATTTGAAAAGATACATGCAACCCAATGTTCATAGCAGCACTTGGAAACAACCTAAATGCCCATTGACAGATAAATGGATAAAGATGATATGGTATATATATATATATAAAACAGAATATTACTCAGCCATAAAAAAGAATGAAATAATGCCACTTTCAGCAACATGGATGGACCTAGAGATTATCATACTAAGTGAAGTAAGTCAGAAATGTCCATTGACAGATAAATGGATAAAGATGATATGGTATATATATATATATATAAAACAGAATATTACTCAGCCATAAAAAAGAATGAAATAATGCCACTTTCAGCAACATGGATGGACCTAGAGATTATCATACTAAGTGAAGTAAGTCAGAAATGTCCATTGACAGATAAATGGATAAAGATGATATGGTATATATATAAAACAGAATTTACTCAGCCATAAAAAAGAATGAAATAATGCCACTTTCAGCAACATGGATGGACCTAGAGATTATCATACTAAGTGAAGTAAGTCAGAAAGAGAAAGATAAATGTCATATGATATCACTTATATGTGGAATCTAAAATACAACACAAATGAATTTATTTACAAAACAGAAACAGACTCATAGACATAGAAAACAAAGGGGAAAGGGGGTGGGGAGGGATAAATTAGGAGTTTGGGATTAGCAGATACAAACTACTGTATATAAAATTAATAAACAACAAGGTCTTACTGTATAGCACAGGGAACTATAATAAACCATAATGGAAAAGAATATGAAAAAGAAAATGCATATATATGTATAAATGAATCACTTTGCTGTACACCAGAAACTAACACAACATTGTAAATCAACTATACTTCAATTTTAAAAAATTAATTAATTAACTAAAAGAACAACGATAAAGACCAAAAAAAACCAAACCCTGAGGTTCAGAGATATTGTGTAACTCATAGACACACTGCTAACCAAGTTACAGATTCAAGATTGAAACCCAGGCCTGCCTTACCCCCAACCCAGGCTCCTTCTGTTTGAGTTTTTATTTTTCATCAAAGCTATACATGCACAAATATGGTCGTATTCGGGGACTTCCCTGGTGGCGAAGTGGTTAAGAATCCACCTGCCAATGCAGGGCACACGGGTTTGAGCCCTGGTCCAGGAAGATCCCACATGCTGCAGAGCAACTAACTCCGTGTGCCACAACTACTGAGCCTGCGCTCTAGAGCCCGCGAGCCACAACTACTGAGCCCGTGTGCCACAACTACTGAGCCCACACGCCTAGAGCCCTTGGTCTGAAACAAGAGAAGCCACCGCAATGAGAAGCCCGCACACCACAACAGAGTAGCCCCTCCTCACCGCAACGAAAGAAAAGCCCACGTGCAGCAACGAAGACCCAACCCAGCGAAAAAATTAATAAATAATAAATAAATAAATTTATTTTTTTTAAAAGGTGGAATGTTTCTAGAATATTTGTTATGAAAATAGCAGGTCCCGCACCTCCCGCCCCGTTTGCCTTCCTTGGAGCCAACAACCTTGACCTCTTCAAGCTGATTGATTTGGAATTTATGCCCACAATGTATGGAAAATAGGTTCACACCATGTTGAATCACTGTGGGGTTTCAGCACACTGAGAGCACAGAGAAGATCCTACAAGCTTCCAGAAAGAGTAGACATAATGTTACCTACAAAGAGCTGGAAATTCGAATGGCCTTGATCCTGTCAACGGCAACACTGACGCACAGAAGGCAGTGAAAAATACCTTCAAAATTCTCAATGAAAATGATCCTCAACTTAGAATTCTATACACAGCCAAACTATCAACCAAATGTGAGGGTAAAATAAAGACATTTTCAGATATTAAAGGTCTCAAAATATTGACTTTTCCTGTACCTGTTCCCAAGAAGCTTGTAGAGAATACCCAATCCCTTACAACTCACCTTGCATTTTACTGTTAGTCCTTTTCTGTTTTCCCTACTCTTATAGGTCTTAACACCTTTAAAAAAATCCTTTTTCTGTCAGTTTAATAGGATTTTAAGAGAGAAAAATCAGGGGGACTCAATCAATTACCATTACCCAGAAGTTCTCTGCTCTTATTCATTTTCATAAGCAATAAACACTTTTTCAAACAAAATCTTATGCAAAAGACAAATATCTAAGACACATGAAAGCCATACATATTGCACTGGTTATAGCATGGTTTCTCTCCATTGGCTAACTGTTAAGAAAGTTGCTGCAGCTAATTAGTGGAAAAGGAATGATCGAATTAGAACAACACTATTTTGTACCCATAAATTAATTAATGGATCTAGGCATTGTGTATCAGCTGCTGTTAACATCACCCCTACAGCACACACACAAAATGATAATGAGACATTGTGTGTCTTTTGATGAGAGAACATGCCACCACCTGGAGTTGCCAAAAAATCAAAACCTGAATTGATCAAGCCTCTGGATCCAGCTGTCAATTTACTAGAAACACAGAAGACAGAAGGACACACTGAACTGCATCATCAGTGTGCAGTCCGCAAAATCCAGACTGGGCAACATCGACTGTTCGAATGCCCTGGGTTCCTCAACATATAAATTAAAAGAGGGAAAAAAGGGATGGAGGAAGAATCTTTGGATTAAAAGAGATTTAAAAGATATACCAAATAAGAAAGTGGGTAAGTGCACACCCATGTTCACAGCAGCACTATTCACAATAGCCAAGAGGTGGCAACCACTCAAATGTCCATCGATGGACGAATGAATAAACAAAATGCTGCACAGACATACAATGGAGTGTTATTTAGCCTTAAAAAGGAAAGAAATTTTGACACACATTACAACATGGATGAACCTTGGGGACATTACACTAAATGAAATAAGCCAGTCACAAAAGGACAAACACTATGATTCCTCTTGTATGAGGTACCCAGAGTAGTCAAATTCAGAGAAAGAAGGTAGAATGGAGGTTACCAGGGGTCGGGGGGTGGGGAAGAGAAACTTGTTGTTAAGCGGGTACAGGGTTTCAGTTTTGCAAGATGAAAAATTCTAGAGATTTGTTGCACAACAATGTGAATATACTTAACACTAGTGCACTGTATACCTAAAGATGGTTAAGATGGTGAATTTTATGTTATGTTTTTTACTACAATTAAATTTTTAAATTTAATTTTCAAAAATTCTGAAATTTTTTGGGCTTCCCTGGTGGCGCAGTGGTTAAGAATCCACCTGCCAATGCAGGGGACACGGGTTCAAGCCCTGGTCTGGGAAGATCCCACATGCCGCAGAGCAACCAAGCCCCTGTGCCACAACTACTGAGCCTGCGCTCTAGAGCCTGTGAGCCACAACTACTGAAGCCTGCGTGCCTAGAGCCCGTGCTCTGCAACAAGAGAAGCCACTGCAATGAGAAGCCAGTGCACCGCAATGATGAGTAGCTCCCGCTCACCACAACTAGAGAAAGCCCAGGCACAGCAGCAAAGACCCAATGCAGCCAAAAATAAATTTTTTAAAAAAGAATTTTAAAAATTTTTTTACTACAATTAAATTTTTAAATTTAATTTTCTTTAATCTGCCATTTAACTTTAATGGCAGATTAAAGAAGGTGCCTATGGTTGATTACATTATATAGAAATGCAAGGAAGTAATTACCATAAAAGTTGGGATGAGAGCTACTGGGGGGAGAAGAAAGGAGTTGCAATACTGGGACAGGACACGAAGAGGCTTCTGGAGCCCTTGACCTAGGTGCTAATTGACCAGGGTGGTCACCTGATAATAATTCACTATGCTATATATACATTTGTCTCCTGCAGCTTTCTGTATCTGTTTTGAATACAATTAAAAAGCAAGACAGAAACACTGAAACGAAAGAAAGCTGCTGCCGTCCTGACTGTCAGCATATTCTGGTCAAGCAACCCTTTCATCTGAATGAACAGAGGAGAGTTCGGAAGTGAGGTGGCCAGAAGCTGGGCCTGCCTCACCTCTCCCTCTTGGAGTCCTTTTGCAAAGCCCCGTGCTGCCACGTGTCTCCTCCCTGCCTTTGAAGCCCAGGTTCTGCACACAGCCCGCCCACAGGGACATGCTCACAGAGCTACAATAGCTGAACTCTGCCTGGGGTCACAGAGGGAAACAGGACCGAGCAACATGACAGCCAGGTTCCCACCCACATGAGTGCAGAAAATAAGACTTGGACGCCTTTGTTGTCAGCTGTCAAATTTCATCTTCTGGTTCCCAAATTCTCTAATGTGAATTCTGCAAAAATCCTTGTGCCACCGTAATGTCCCATCACAGGGTCAGGATTGCAACAGCTTTCTGTCAGTCTACGCAATGGGTGTCCCAGCACAGAGTCCCTGCCAAGCAACAGCGTGCCCGGGAGGTTGCTTGGGGGTTGTGGTTAAGAGTACAGCTCTGGTTCAGGCTTCCTGGCTTCAAATCTGGTCTCTGCCCCCTGACCTGGGGTAACAGCTGATGGTCTCGGGGTCTCTGTCTCCCCACATGTAAAGTGAGGCTTGTAAGTATTTATTTCCTAGGGTTATTATGGGGCCTCAAGCTGAAATTTGTCAAGTCTTCAAAAAGAAAGCCTGGCTCAGGGTAAGGAATCGGTACTTATTACTATTATTGTTATTATTCCATTTAAAGGATGCAGCCCCAGGCTCACAATACCAGAGAGGGAAAACAGAGAGGAGAGAAAGTTCTCCCCCAAGCTTTTCTTATGTCCTGGGGGTGGGAGAGCTTGTGAAGTTTTGCTGCCTCCATACCTGTCCATCTGACTGCTTGCTTGACACCCCAAACTCAAGAGGACGAAACCCCAATTCACAAGCTTCCCCTCCCCTCCCTCCAACCCTGATGCTCTTCTGGTGCTTTCTCTCTGGGATTTCCCGGGGGGGTCCAGTTGTTAGGACTTGGTGCTTTCACTGGCAGCATGGCAAAAAAAAAAAGGAAGGAAGGGAGGGAGGGAGGGAGGGAGGAAGGAAGGAAGGGAAGGAAAAGAAAAGAAAAGGGAGATTGTTTCCCCCATTTACATGCTGTGGCCCAAGGGAGCCTCCTGCAGCACTTGGGGTCCTCCATACAGGAGCTGCACAACACTCCCCACCTGCTCCCCTCCCTTCACCCTCCCTGCCTGCTCCTCAGGACAGCGGGGGTGGACCTGGACCAGGATTGTTCCCTTGAACTGAGGCAGCCATGGAAACCTGGCCCTCTGGCCCCACTGAGCCAAAACCTCCGCTGCAGGTCTCCACGCACATTCCTAAGGAGCCTCCGAGTCTTCCCCCGCGGCTGCAACAGTTCTTAAAGACATGTGGCCCATCATCTGAGGCATCTCCTCCACTCACCAGACTCCGAGGCTAGCGCAGAGGGTCACTGCACAGTCGCTTATCCAGTGAGTGCTTGTTGAGCACCTGCTCTGGACCTGCCACTGAGCAAGACGGTTGGGCCACCTCAGTGAACAAACACAGTAGACACAGCCCAACAGCCATTCTCCCCGTCCTCCTTGCTAACAAAACCAGTTTTGTTCAAACCCCCTTGGAATATTTCCTAATCACTCAAAACCCATCATGGTACTTTATTCCCCTTGTCAATGCTTGATTTAACAGTGGGCATTTCTAGCCAATGGAACTTAAGGGGACAGCTACTGGGGAGCTGCTGGAAAGGTTTTCCTCACTCTCCTCAAAGGAAGATAAGGAAGAAATACCTATGTTGGCTGATGCCTGGAGCTGGGGTAGCCATCCTATGGCCTGGAGGGAAATAGGTGACACTCTGAGAAGGGCAGAGCTGAAAGATAGAAAGAACCTAGATCCTTGATAACGCTGTTGAGCTTCTGAATTCACCACCCTGGAACTGCCCTGCCCCTGATAAAGGCCCTCATTGTTATGATTTGTTTTTTGAGGTATAATTGGCATATAACATTATATTAGTTTCAGGAGAACAGCGTAATGATTCAGTATTTGTACACACTGTGAAATGATCATAATAAGTCTAGTCAACATCTGTCACCTATACATAGTTACAAAATTTTTTTCTTCTGATGAGAACTTTTTTTTTTTTAATTTATTTATTTTTGGCTGTGTTGGGTCTTCGTTTCTGTGCGAGGGCCTTCACCAGTTGTGGTGAGCGGGGGCCACTCTCCATCGCGGTGCGCGGGCCTCTCACTATCGTGGCCTCTCTTGTTGCGGAGCACAGGCTCCATACGCACAGGCTCAGTAATTGTGGCTCACGGGCCCAGTTGCTCCGCGGCATGTGGGATCTTCCCAGACCAGGGCTCGAACCCGTGTCCCCTGCATTAGCAGGCAGATTCTCAACCACTGCACCACCAGGGAAGCCCTGATGAGAACTTTTAAGATTTACTTTCTTACTTTCAAATATGCAATACAGTATTATTAACTATAGTCACAATGCCCTATATTACATCCCCGTGATTTATTTATTTTATAACTGGAAGTTTGTACCCTTTGACCTCCTTCACCATTTCGCCCTACCCCTACCAGTCCCCTTTCCCCATCTCTGGCAACCACCTATCTGTTCTCTGTATCTATGAGATTGAGGTCTTGGGGTTTTTTTTAGATTCCACATATAAGAGATCATACGGTATTTGTCTTTGTCTTATTTCACTTAGCATAATGCCCTCAAAGTCCATGCATGTGGTCACAAATGGCAAGTTTTCATTCTATTTTACAGCTGAATAATATTCCATTGTATATACATACCACATCTTCTTTGTCCACTCATCCTTTGGTGGACACAGGTTGTTTCCATATCTTGGCTATGCAAGGAACATAGGGGTGCATTTATCTTTTCGAGTTAGTGTTTTCATTTTCTTCAGATAAATATCCAAAAATGGAATTGCAGAATCATACAGTAGTTCTATTTTATTTTTTTTGAGGAAACTCCATACTGTTTTCCATAGTGGGCATACGATAAGCTCTCATTTTTTAAGCTGATCCTGGATGATCTGTTACATGTAGCCAAAAGCCACCTACAAGGGTGAGGCAAGCAGTTAACACTTCCGAGCAATTGCCGGATACCAGGCACCAAATCCCAAACCTTAAATCTTTCTCGGGACCCCCACTTCCATCCTACGAGTTGGAAATGATTATGCCTATTTTACAGCTGAGCAAGCTGAGACCTAGAGATGGTGAGGAAATTCTCTGCCATACACTGAGTGACTGGTAGAGTTGGAACCAAAACCCAAGTAGTCTTCAGCTCTCTTTCCCCTAGACCGACAGTGGGGATGGGTCTGAGCATCACGTTCATAGGAGCTCTCCATCACAAGGACAAGGGATGAGAGCCAGGCCAGCCTAAGCTTCAGAGGACATGTACTGGTTTTCATCTCTCTCTCTCTCATCTTTGCTTCTCTCTGACACCATGCCCTCAGACCAGCTGCATCACTAGGCTAGGATCACAGCCATCAGCAGCCATAGTCTCATATCCCAACAGTCAAGGGCCAGAAAGGACAAGGGTCACATTTTCCCCAGCCTGAGTTTTATTGGCCAAACTTGGGCCACATGCCCCCCCTTGGGCTACTCACTGTGTAAGTCTGAACACTGGTGCCACCTCCTGGTTCTGTGGCTTGGATGACCCAACCTCTCTATGCCTCAGTTTGCCCATCCTGAAATGAGGAAAATAATAGTACTTGCTTCACTGGGCTGCTGTGAGGATCATTCATCCATCCAAAAAATACTTAATGCATGCTAACTACATGCCAGGCAGTGTGTTAGGTGCCGGAGCCACAGGAGGGGACAAAGAGACCCCTCCCTGCCCTCATGAAGTGTATAGTCTAGCAGGAAAGACAGATATGAAACAAACAAACACGTGAATGAATATTTCTATTACGATGTGAAGTCTTGTATAAGAACAGACAATAATAGAGCTCTGTGGGAGAGAAAGAAAGGGGACCTAGCTCTGATGAAACGAGGAACATTTACAGAGCCGGGCACTGGGCATGGGGTGGAGTAAGCATTCAGTCCACACTGAATATAGGGACATATATATATACACATATATATATGTGTGTGTGTATGTGTATATATATATATATATATATATATATATATATATATATATATATATATGTTTTTTTTTTGGTTGCATCAGGTCTTAGTTGCGACACGTGGCATCTTCGTTGAGGCATGAGGGATCTTTTTTGTTGCGGCACCCGGGCTTCTCTCTAGTTGTGGCGCACAGGCTCCAGGGCACGTGGGCTCTGTAGTTTGCGGCACACAGGCTCTCTAGTTGAGGTCCGCAAGCTCAGTAGTTGCCCTGCGACATGTGGGATCTTAGTTCCCTGACCAGGGATCAAACCCACGTCCCCTGCATTGTAAGGCAGATTCTTTACCACTGGACCACCAGGGAAGTCCCCAGTGGTGTTATATAGGTTTTTGCTCGGCATCTTCCCAACCATCTGGCCTCCCCACAGCAACTTCCCACGAGGAGAAGAGCTGGTGACCTGCTGCCCTGCTCTCCATCTCTGCGACCAATTACGAGCCTCCTGTGGGACGGAGAGAAAGTATGACACACGTGCTGGGACAGCAGAAGTGCGGCAGGTCCCAGGCAACCCATTCCTGATGGGCAACACACACCCAGCGCTCGCCATCTCTGCTCATCCAGAATGGCAGCCCCTTCCGGCTCCAGCTGAGGTCCCAACCAGGAGGCCTGCAGAGGCCCAAGTGGCTTCTCAGGCTCCAGGGTCTCCCAAGGTCCTTCCACTAGCCCCGAGTCAAGCCCTAAATGAAGGAGTGCTGCAGAGAGATTTCCTGCGTAACAAGCCAACTTTCCACTCACCAGGGCCAGGCTCTGCTATCTCCAAAGCTCCTGGCCAGAGGGATGAGGGCCCTGCCCTGCCCCAAGCCACGGGGCTGTATCATCGTTTCCTGGTAACCGCCTCTGGAGGGACCATTTGCAAAACTCTTAGTGATCCAAGATGTGTCTGTGGAACACACTGTATCGCCACCAGGCCCCTCTGGGGCTCTCTTCCCATCCCTCCTGTACAGATGTGCTGTTTCTTTAGGGAAAAAGGGCTGAGAGCTGCTGTGTTGAATTAATTGCCACAAACACTGACTCTGTTCCTGCACCCCCATTGCCATGACCCTGATCTCAGCTCAAGGCCTCATGATCCTATTCAGGACCCCAGTGTTAGCCCATCCAGTCTGCCAGCCCCCTGGCTCTCCTTTCCCACCATGGACGGCAAAAGGGGCTGCCTGGAGCACACGTCACTCCTCCACTTGCCACCTTCAATGGCATCTGGATCTGAACGATCCAAACCAGTCCCCTTGATGTGGCCAGCAGGCCCCTGTGCTCTGGCCCCCACCTTACATTTCCAGCTGTGCCTTCTCAGCAAGCCAAATGTATCATGCAGGCTTTGCCCAGAATGTCATACACTCTTTTCATCCAAGATTTTCCCAATATGTGCCCTCCTTGTGCATTAATTTATTCACTAAATAATGAATGCCTACTATGTGCCAGCCCCTGTGCTTGGCTCTGGGATGTGATGGTGAGCCACACAGCCACTCCCCAGGAGTTCGTGGTCCGGTGAGGGAGGCAGACATCACTGAAAAACCAAGAATCACCAAAGTTTATAATAATCACCCAGAGTAGTGAGAGCTGTGAACCATGTGTATATATACATATATATATGTTTTTTTTTTGGTTGCATCAGGTCTTAGTTGCGACACGTGGCATCTTCGTTGAGGCATGAGGGATCTTTTTTGTTGCGGCACCCGGGCTTCTCTCTAGTTGTGGCGCACAGGCTCCAGGGCACGTGGGCTCTGTAGTTTGCGGCACACAGGCTCTCTAGTTGAGGTCCGCAAGCTCAGTAGTTGCCCTGCGACATGTGGGATCTTAGTTCCCTGACCAGGGATCAAACCCACGTCCCCTGCATTGTAAGGCAGATTCTTTACCACTGGACCACCAGGGAAGTCCCCAGTGGTGTTATATAGGTTTTTGCTCGGCATCTTCCCAACCATCTGGCCTCCCCACAGCAACTTCCCACGAGGAGAAGAGCTGGTGACCTGCTGCCCTGCTCTCCATCTCTGCGACCAATTACGAGCCTCCTGTGGGACGGAGAGAAAGTATGACACACGTGCTGGGACAGCAGAAGTGCGGCAGGTCCCAGGCAACCCATTCCTGATGGGCAACACACACCCAGCGCTCGCCATCTCTGCTCATCCAGAATGGCAGCCCCTTCCGGCTCCAGCTGAGGTCCCAACCAGGAGGCCTGCAGAGGCCCAAGTGGCTTCTCAGGCTCCAGGGTCTCCCAAGGTCCTTCCACTAGCCCCGAGTCAAGCCCTAAATGAAGGAGTGCTGCAGAGAGATTTCCTGCGTAACAAGCCAACTTTCCACTCACCAGGGCCAGGCTCTGCTATCTCCAAAGCTCCTGGCCAGAGGGATGAGGGCCCTGCCCTGCCCCAAGCCACGGGGCTGTATCATCGTTTCCTGGTAACCGCCTCTGGAGGGACCATTTGCAAAACTCTTAGTGATCCAAGATGTGTCTGTGGAACACACTGTATCGCCACCAGGCCCCTCTGGGGCTCTCTTCCCATCCCTCCTGTACAGATGTGCTGTTTCTTTAGGGAAAAAGGGCTGAGAGCTGCTGTGTTGAATTAATTGCCACAAACACTGACTCTGTTCCTGCACCCCCATTGCCATGACCCTGATCTCAGCTCAAGGCCTCATGATCCTATTCAGGACCCCAGTGTTAGCCCATCCAGTCTGCCAGCCCCCTGGCTCTCCTTTCCCACCATGGACGGCAAAAGGGGCTGCCTGGAGCACACGTCACTCCTCCACTTGCCACCTTCAATGGCATCTGGATCTGAACGATCCAAACCAGTCCCCTTGATGTGGCCAGCAGGCCCCTGTGCTCTGGCCCCCACCTTACATTTCCAGCTGTGCCTTCTCAGCAAGCCAAATGTATCATGCAGGCTTTGCCCAGAATGTCATACACTCTTTTCATCCAAGATTTTCCCAATATGTGCCCTCCTTGTGCATTAATTTATTCACTAAATAATGAATGCCTACTATGTGCCAGCCCCTGTGCTTGGCTCTGGGATGTGATGGTGAGCCACACAGCCACTCCCCAGGAGTTCATGGTCCAGTGAGGGAGGCAGACATCACTGAAAAACCAAGAATCACCAAAGTTTATAATAATCACCCAGAGTAGTGAGAGCTGTGAACCATGTGGATGCTGAGGGATTAACAGAGAAGTGTGACTCTGCTGGGAGTCCAAGAAGATGTCCCTGAGACGATGCTCACCCTGACATTGGATAAAGAGTAGGTGCCATGCAGACAAGGGCTTGGGGGAGGGGGAGAGCTTCCAGACAAAGGCCCTGAGGCCAGAGGGCACCTGAAGGCTCTGGGATCTGAGAGCCTAGGTGGCAGGTGGGCAGAGAGCACCGAGATGGGCTAGAGAAGGAAGTGGTTACAGCCAGCCACCCAAGAGATTGCCCTTGACCCAGAGGGCCTGGGGGAGCCCTGAGGGCTTCGAGGAACTCAAACAAGGCTCGAGCCCTCTGGACCAGGAGGGGTAAGAATGAAAACAGAAAAGCCCGGTGAGATATGATACAGGCTGGACTGATGTCACCACAGCAGAAATGCTGGGTCAAAGGGGACTTTATTTTTTAACTTTGTATTATGGAAAAATTTTCTAATATGTAAATGTGGAGATAACAATATAATGAACTGCCCTGAACCCCTCATCCAGCCGCTTCAGCAATAATCAACCCAAGCTTGCTTCAGCTACACCCACCCACGCCACTCACCCCCACTGGATTATACTGAAGCAAAACCCAGACGCCGTATATTTCACCCATAAATATTTCAGTATGCATCTCTACAAAAAAAGGACTCTTTTAAATCATAACCACATCATCACACCTAAAAAAAATTAATGATAATACAAAGGGAAATTTTTAAGGCTTGATACTTATTGCCAAACTACCATTCAGAAAAAAAGTCATCCCCCCCATCTCCTTGCACCTTTGCCAGCACTGCGTGTTAGAAGAAAGAGATTTCCACACGTGGTTCATCCTAAAACCTGAGAGCTAAACCTCCAGATTCATTTCATGAAAGGAGGAAGCTACATTAACAAGTCTGTGGAAATCTAACGCACACAGCCAGCTGATATCCACGTGTGGCCAGCAAGCAGGGGTTCTCAGGACAGGAGGTGGTGCATCCCCACGGCCCCTGCTGGCTTCCCAGGGCAGGCCCGGTGCACAGCCTTCCTCTCCCACATTTGCCAAAGTGGCCCTGAGCCAATGCGGCAGATTGAGAAAGGGCTTCCTTAGAAGTGAGAGAGGGACTTCCCTGGTGGCGCACTGGTTGAGAATCCGTCTGCCAATGCAGGGGACACGGGTTCGAGCCCTGGTCCAGGAAGATCCCACATGCTGCGGAGCAACTAAGCCTGTGTGCCACAACTACTATGCCTGTGCTCTAGAGCCCACGAGCCGCAACTACTGAAGCCCGCATGCCTAGAGCCCGTGCTCCACAACAAGAGAAGCCACCACAATAAGCCCGTGCACCGCAACGAACAGTAGCCCCTGTTCGCCACAACTAGAGAAAGCCTGCATGCAGCAACGAAAACCCGACACAGCCAAAAAAAAAAGAAGTGAGAAATTCCAGAAATGGTCAGGTCTGCCCACCGACACCTCCACCCAAGGTTCTCCTATTTGAGCTGAAACCCAGGGACTCCCTGTCTTGCCCGTCCTCAGGTTTGTTCTCTCTCCTCACAGGGAATCATTGGCCTCACGTTCACTCAAATACACAAAATACACAACCTGCACAGATGGGTTTCCAGGTTCAGGGAACGGTTCTGTCTTCTGCAGTGCAACGGCAGCATCCGCAATTCCAGAACTCTCTGCCCAGTTCCCTGAGCTGCCTGAGCCCTGGTGTTATCCAGTCAGGGTGGACCTCCTAGTACAGCCATCTATCCTCAGCCCCCGATAGAGGCAGCTTTCCTTCTTCCATGCCGTCCATCTATTTACTGAGCCCTGCTATGTTCCAGGCATTGCGCCAAGCCTGGGAGATGCAAAGGTGAATTAGACCCAGGCCCTTCGCAGAAGGGGCTCACCATCTCCGAGCGAGACAGTCATATAAACACAGTGCAATCTGATCAGAGAGAGAGATGCATTCAAGGTGCTGTGGGAGTTCAGCTGTGGAGCAAAGAGCTCTGTCTGTGAAAGGAAGGCTTCTTGGGGAACGTATCTTTTAAGCTGGGTCTTGAATGACACTAGGGAAAGTCAAGGTAGAGGAACTTGCCCCATGGATCCAAAGTGAATTAATGCTCTTTGGACACGAGCAGAACTAAATTACGAACGCAGAACATTGTATTCCTTTGATCCTGCAATTCCACTTCTATAATTTACCTAATAGATTTACTCATTCACATGTGAAATGACATATGTTCAAGGTAACTTAATACAGCATTGTTTGCAAAGCAAAAGACTAGAAATAATCTAAATATCCATCAGTGTGAAGATTCATTTCCTGTAGCTGCTGTAACAAAATCTACAAACTTGGTGGCTTAACTCAACAGAAATTTATTCTCCCATAGTTCTGGAGGCCAGAAGTCTGAAATTAATATCGCTGGACTGAAATCAACGCAATGGCAGGATTGTGATCCCTCCAGAGACTCTAAGAGAGAATTCTTTCCTCGCCTCTTCCAACATCTGGTGGGGTTGCTGCTGGCGTCCCTTGGTTTGTGGCCACATCACTCTGCCTCTGTGATCACCTGCCTCCTCTTCTTGGTGTCAAATGTTCCATCTCCCTCTTTACAAGGACACATGTGATCGCATTTAGGGTCCACACAGATAAGCCAGGACACTCTCCCCATCCGAGAGCCTTAATTTAATCACATCGGCAAAGTTCTTTTTTGCCATAAAAGTAATATTCACAGGTTCCAGGGCTTAGAATGTGGCTATCTTCTTGCGGGCCATTATTCAGTCAACCACCGGATGCACCCACACAATGGAATATTGTGCAGACATTAAGAAGAACGAGGTATCTCTCTGTGTACTAATGTGAAATGGACTCCAAGGTATATTAAAAAAAATTAAAATTTATATAATTTAAATACATAAAGTTTAAATAATTTTTTAAAAATTAAGTGAGAAAAGCAATGAATTCAAAGGATTGTGAGTAGCTCATAGAATCAAGAAAAGCAAGTACAGAATAGTTTGTATGGTGCACTACCAACCTATATAAAAACTATGCTATGTGTGTGTGTGTTTGTGAGTCATCTCCAGAAGCACACACAATACACTGATAATAATGGATACTGCTGGGGGAGGGAATGGGGAAGTGGGGGAACAAAGGCAGGGAGAAGATTTTTCTCTGAATATCTTTTTTTTTTTTAACCAGCTTTATTGAGATATAATTTACATACCATACAATCCACCCATTTAAAGTGTACAATTCAATGGCTTTTTAGTATATTTGCAGAATTGCACAACCATTACCACACTTAATTTTAGAACATTTTCATCACCCCAGAAAGAAACCCCTGACTCATCGGCGCTCACTGCCCATTTCCCCCAACGCCCTGCCTCCAGCCCTAGGAAACACTAATCTACTTTCTGTGGATTCTCTTGATTATAGATTTACCTCTTCTAGACCTTTTATATAAATTGAATCATATAGACAAAGTCCCGAGAGTCACTGTATCCATGTCCGGCCAACAGTCACAGCTTCTATCCCTGAAGGGGTTAGACTACTTCTCAAATTCAATGCCAGTCCCCCTTGAGTACATTTGTAAAGTGAACTTACAATAATATCCATAAATAAAATAAGACGAAAAGAGGAGAACAAAGAAATTAGTTAAAACACTAACAAACACACAGAGCAAGTAAAGGGAAAAAATGTGCATGGCTGCTACATAGAGTCCCCAGTCTGCGACTGGTCCCAAGTCCATAGTTGATATTCATAACCTCCTTCTTCCTTTACTCATTCCTTTGGGTTCCCTTTGCTGCCTACCAATACCTCAGCTGGTCAGGGTCCTTTACCTGGCGGAGTGACCCAAACCTTCATTGCTGAAAAGATCTGAATCCTCAGTGGCCCCATCTTTTGTTGGTTGCTATAGTTTTCCATTAACTTCTACAATTTATGTGGAAGCACTAAGAGGTGCCCCAAAGTTGCAGATACAGTTCTTCTGCCCCGTTGCATAGCAGCACCCAATTTTTCCAATTTTTTGGTTTGAGAAGCCCAAAATGGCCAAGTGGCAGACTCATTTCAATGGAATCATTGTGGTGTCCTCTGATGGAAGCATTCTGCCATCAGAACTAAGGCCTTCAAACCAGCAGAACTCAAAGTTACACAGACAGGGGGGAAACAATTCTGCAGGTAAGTTATTAGATGTAACAGTGAGGAGACCCTCCCATTACCACCCCTTTACTACTGTGGAGAAACAGCCACAGATTCAAAGCACATAGTGCATCCCATAAGACAGAACCCCAACTTTTCAGGCCAACTGGTAACATAACCGAGTCTTCAGTAGGCCATCCCATAGTTCCATCAGGCCAACTGCTTCTGGGTTTCATGGCATGTGGTGGGACTAGTGAATTCTTATGTGTATGAATCTGTTGCTGCACTTACATTGCTCTGAAATGTGTTCCCTGATCAGAAGCAAAACTATGTAGAAAGAATACCAGGACAGTGAATGAAGTTTGCTGTGAGCACACAGATGGTTGGGCTGGCAGACGTATTTCAGGAAGAGGTAGCAAATCCATATCCAGAATAAGTGTCTATTCCAATGAGGATCAAATTGATGCCCCGCCATGATGGAAGAGGTCCAGTATAATCAATCTGCCACCAGACGGCTGGCTGACTGATTCCCTCACCTCCAGGAATGGTAAGCTTCTAAAATGTCTGGAGGGCATTTCTTTCCTTTTTTTCCTCATTCACTCAACAATTTTCTGAGCCCCCCTGGGCCCAGCCTATAAGTGGCAGTGCAGGGGCTGGGCTCTTGGCCACTGTGTCAACCTCACGGGTTTTTTTTCTCACGTACAAAGGGATATGAGAAACAGTATGGCTGCAACTGCCACGTCTCAAACAGAATGGCACAGCAAAAAGAGCACTGAACAGGGAGTCCAGAGCACCTGACTTCTAGTTCTAGGTTGGCCATCAACACCCATGAGATGTGAATTGCAGCAAGTTGCCTCACTATGCTCAGTTTCCCCATCCTTGAAACAGAACAAAAGCCCCAGGATAGCAGGTACCACTGGTAGACCAAGGGTGTGATGGTTGGACCAGCTCCCCTTGGATGCAGGCCACAAGCGAGTCAGTTGTCCACAGAGGATTTTTTAAATTGTCAACTATGGGGAAGGGGGAAGGGTAAGCTGGGCGGAAGTGAGAGAGTAGCACTGACATATATACACTACCAAATGTAAAATAGCTAGCTAGTGGGAAGCAGCTGCATCACACAGGGAGATCAGCTCGGTGCTTTGTGACCACCTAGAGGGGTGAGATAGGGAGGGTGAGAGGGAGGGGATATGGGGATATATGTATACATACAGCTGATTCACTTTGTTATACGGCAGAAACTAACACAACAATGTAAAGCAATTATACTCCAATAAAGTATGTTTAAAAAAATTATCAACTAATAGTTGATCTGCTTTTTATTATCACCATATACCTGCAGTTCTAAAGAACGTCAATGAGAAAATACTCCTCACCAAAAAAGCCTTTTGTTTGCCTAAGTTCTAAACAACTGCTACCATTACTATTGTTTTACTAACATATGTATAAGCTTTATATTAGCATGCTTTTACTACTCATCCTTTAATAAACATTATATTTTACATGGATATTAACTTGGAGAACTCCCAGTTATTCAATTGCCCCAGACACACATGAACCCAGCTACATGCCTTTATTTCTAGAGTAAGTTTATAATGGAATCTTTTCAGCTTACTTCTGGCTAAAATTTAAACAAATAAAGACGAAGATTGAAGAGAGGTTCCCACCCACCTGATCGCTAACTCCTAAGGCATTAACTGGGGGAAGGTCACCTGCGCCATCTGGTGGCCGAAATGGTGATTACAGGCACATGTACCTGGATGGTCTTATCCCCGAAGGCAGCTCAGGGGAGTAGTGTAGTGAGATGTGGTGGCTATTGAGCTCTTGAAATGTGGCTTATCAAAATTGAGATGTGCTGTAGGTGTACATAACATACTAGATCTTGAAGACTGAATGCAAAAAAACGTAAAATATTTCACAATTGTTTATAATGATTAAATATTGGTTTTATATTTACAGCATGTTGAAATGATAGTATTGGAGCAGGGAGAGCAGCAGGGAGGTTTAATTAGACAAGCCAGGCCCAGGGCTGATTGCATCCCAGGTCTGTCTAGACAACAATGAGCATGTCCCTTCACTTCACAGGGCCTTACCACATTTAATCATCAAAATCATGGGATTTTGATGATTAAATGTGATAAGGCATATAAAACTCCTCAGGTGCAGTGGGTGCTCAATAGAAGTTGGTTTCCTTCCTCTCAGAGCTGATCAAAGTGCCAGGAAAACTAGAGGAGGTGGCCTCCCCTGAGCACCAACAGAGGCTCTTGATTTGCTTCTGTTTTCCCACATTATTGCTAAGTTGCAGGTGCCTTAGCTGAGTAATCAGGCTCCCTAACTGTGGAGGACCAGCTCCAGCTGTGGCCCTCCTGGGAAGCCCCCAACCCTTGGCACCAACTAGGCACCCAGCACCAGCTCACTCTGCAACCTGCCAGGCAAGACTGAGTCTGCCTTTCTGCCTAGGTGTCTCGCACTCCACACACCTACTCCTCCCCTTCCCGCAGTGAGCTGCCCCTCCCCTCCAGCCCCTGCATTCCACACCCACGACTGGTCGGTCACAAAGTGCTCACTCACTGCCACCTCTACATCAGCAGTTCTCAGTGTTGTCCCTGGTCTGGCAGCATCAGCATCACCTGGGAACTTGTTAGAAATGCAAACAGACCAACTGAATCAGAAACTCCAGGGGAAAAGCCAGCAATGCTGCAACACATCCTCCAAGTGATTGATGGTCAAGTTCAGAGCCACTGCTCTACAAAACCCTGCTCAGCCACCAGGCCTGTTCTTCTCAGCTCCTATGGTCAGGTCTCACCTTCTCCCCTGCCACCCCCTCCATCCTGTGACCCCCATTCTATTGTGGAGAAACTCTCCCGGTACTTGAAACTATCCTATTCTCTTCCCCTTCACCACCCTGCCCACAGTAATGCTGACCAAACCTCAGTCATAGCAAACCTCCCTATTTCTGTCACACAGGCAGGCCACTTTTCTATTTCTTCCTCAACAGTTTTAAATTTGACACTAGTTCAAATATACACTTTAGGGACTTCTCTGGTGGTGCAGTGGATGGGACTCAGTGCTCCCAATGCAGGAGGCCCAGCTTCAATCCCTGGTCAGGGAACTAGATCCCACATGCATGCCAGAACTAAGAGTTTGCAGGCCAAAACTAAGGAGCCCTGGAGCCGCAACTAAGGAGCCTTCCTGTGGCAGCTAAGACCCAGCACAACCAAAAATAAATAAATAAACAAATATACACTTTAGCCTGGCCCTAAAGAATCTATAAATTCAGACAGAATACAAGTTATATTTTTCTGTTGCACATTAAAATAAACACTATAAAATTTGGAGAGTTCATCCAAAGTACCACCTAAAAGTCGTTCTGGGGAAACAGTGCCTTAAGCGTGGCCTGGCTCTCCTGAAACACACTCTACCCACCCTGCCCATCCCCCAGAGCCTCAATTTCTCCTTTGCCTCTCATCTAACTCCATGCTTCCATCAGTACTACCTTCCTGGACTACTTAGTCCCACCCTTTCATCCACCCACCCATGACTCTGACATCCCTGAGGACTCCCCATGAAACATCACCAGCCCAATAAATACATACAGGAGACTGAACTCTGGGCCACCAAGATGTCCACGTCTGCTCCACAGCACCCCAGGCCCCCATCCTTACATACTCTGCTCTATGCAGTACCTCCAGGAAGTGTCCCTGGGCCTCCCTGCCCCAGTCTTTTCACCTTCTCTCTAAGAGCTAAACCCTTAAATCATTAATACCCAGTTAAAAACAATTTCCTTCATGCCCCTCAAAATCTAGTCCAGGCTGATCTGGACTAGACACCCACACACACACAGATTTTCTATTAGGGTATAATACACATCGAGAAAAGCACACATAAGTGTACAGTTCAATGAATTTTCACAAACTGAACACACCTCTGTAACCAGCACCTGAGAACTTCCTCTTTCCCACTTGCCATTAATTACTGCCCACCGTCCACTCCCACCCGAGAGTGAGCACTCTATCTTCTAGTAGCATAGATTCATTTTGCTCATTTTTGTATTTATATAAATGAAATCATATGGTATGCACTTTTATGTCTGGTCTTCAGCCATATTGTTATACGTAATTATAGATCATTTGTTCTCATGGCTGTGTAGTATTCAAAATTCCACTGTATTACTTTCCTATTCCTGCT